>NC_056739.1:772069352-772244698 GCF_019279795.1 Protopterus annectens | reverse complement strand
ATACTTTTTGGGCTAATAAATTTGGAATTTATTCTAAGTTAAAATCAAAAGGATCATAATCATGAATATTTGTTTATTAATGAAACTGTACATAGCTTCAAACTGGTTGAACCCGGCCCAGACATCTTGGGAAAATTTTAGAACATTAGCAATAAGACATATTCTAGCGCACAAACTGTTAATCAATGACCATAAGAAAAGCATAAACAATATAAAAATATGGGAGCAAATCTTTAATATTGTGTTGGCCTAGAGGTTCCTATCCACTTTTTCTCAGGGCATATATGTGTAGGACAGATTCAATCTTAGATTAGATATAGGTTGTAATAATAATACAGACCGTTGGCTTTTTTGTTGTATTTCCTTCTTAATAATTTATGTTAATATACAATGTTTGTGTAACTTTTGGAAGCAGTAATGTACATATTGTATATATATAGTAGTTTGTAGTCATGTAGTTGAAAAATAATAAAAGACGGATTATTGAAAAAAAAAAAGAATGAAATAATATCTTCACCTTCAGTGTTTTCAGGCAGACCAAAGATCCTTATGTTGTTTCTCCTGTCTCTGTTTTCTAAGTCATCTATTTTGTTAACCAGCCATATATTCTGTTTAGGCAGAAATTCTTTTTGGAATTCATCCTCTTTGAGTCTCTCTTCAATGTCATTTAGAGAAGTCTCTGTATTTGTTATTTTTGTATGGTGTTGCTGTAATAGTTCCTTAAGAGTATCAGTCTGTTTTTGAGAATTTAATTTGAAGTTTTCTAAATCATTTTTAAAGCCATCCATCCTAAAGATAGTTCCTGTAAGGTAGATGTCATCAATTGCAGTTCTTTTTTCAAAGCAGCATCTGTGTGAGAATTCCTAGAGTTGTTCATACTCAGTGACTCAATATATCTCCAAGTTACTTGACAGGATTGACAGGAAAATTTTTGTATATCTCCACCAAAATTGATGTTTATATAGTTTAGTAGTTTTAGATTTATGACATTTTAAACTTGAAAATAATAAAATTTTCCGATATTATTATACTAGTTATAGAGCTCTCAAAATTCACTGCTCCCAGTTGGCCATCTAGGCTCTGCCCCTTGTTGTAGGCTTTTGATAGTGCAGATGAATGTGTAATCATCAGCATACTGAATAAGGGTAGCCTGTTTACTTGTGGTATGTATAGAATTTTTGAAAACATTCACTATCAAGGGGCCTTATGTAATGCTTTCCACTACTATAACACCATCTTGTTTGGTGTCTTCAGGCTGTGCTCACTTATCTTATTTAGTGTCCTTATGCTGTGTTCAACATAGAAGACCAGCAGGCAGGTGTATCTACTATATTTACTGTCCTCAAACTGTGTACAGCATTATGACATCAGCAGGCTAGTGCAAATTACCTTATTTAATGTCATCAGGCTATGTTCAGCATATAACACCAGCAGGCAGGTGCAGCTCACTTTATTAAATGTCCGTGGGCTGTGTACAGCATATAATACCATCAGCAAGGTGCAATTCACCTTGTTTAGTGTACTCAGGCTGTATACAGCAGTATAATACCAGAAGACAGGTGTAACTCACCTTATTTAGTGTCTTCAGGCTGCGTACAACAGTAAAACACCTGCTACTGCATGAAACTCACCTAATTTAGTGTCCTTAGGCTGTGTACAGCAGTATAACACCAACAGGTAGATGTAACTCACCTTAGTTAGTGTCCTCAGGCTGCATGCAGCAGTAACACAACAGTAGGCAGGTACAACTCACTTTCTTTAGTTTTATTAGGCTGTGTACAGTAGTATACATTCATAAGAAGGTGCTACTCAGTATTATTAATGCACTTAGGCTATATATAGAAATCACATCAACAAAAATTGTGAATCACATCATTTAATGTCCTCAGGCAGTGTACAACAATAATTCCCCAACAGGTAGGAGTTATAGTACTTGCCATATATTGTACATTAAGTGTACAGAAGTCACATATCAGCATGCAGGTGAAAGTTTATGCAGTGGGGGTAAGCTCCATGAATCCCCCCATGCACCCTAATAATTACATATACAAACTCCAAGATTGCACAACAGTGGGGAAAGTGCAAGTTCCCACTCCACACTGTATCTCAAAGTCACACACACACACAGAAGCCAGCAATGCCCAAAGTTAAAAGACTTCAGTCTCTTAAGCCAAAAAAAAGCAATGTTCAGTATTTCTAACATTTAACCAAATTTACCCAGTTTGGTATATGTAATATGCAGAGTGTATGGGGGGTGCAAAAGGGCTTGCTCCCCTGTAGGAAAGCCATTGTTTTGTTTAATCAAAATGTATTTGAAAAGCTGGCTCAGTTATGTAAATGATGATATTATGCTGCTTGATATATTGGTTCTGTTGACATTCTGATATATTTCAACATAGAACAATAAATATATATAGATACATATATCCACACAAACACACACACACACCACACACATGCACACATTTTTATAGCTATATCTATATATATCTATCTCTAGCTCTCTTTCTCTCTCTCTCTCTCTCTATATATATATAGCTATATATATAGCTACATATATATATATATATATATATATATATATATATATATATATATATGTAGGTGTTGTCCAGCCTGTCAAAATGACAGAATGCTGACACCCAGGAGGCTAACACCATTTGGTCAATGCAGATAGGTGGCTGATATGTGTGTATGTGATCGACATTCCCTGGGTAGGAGAATATTTCTCTTACCCAAGAATTGCGTGATTTTGGAGATAGTGTATATAATTACAATGGAGTGTGAGGGTGTAGGCAGACTTGTTCCCTTTAAAAGACGATATTATTTGTTGCATGCACTGAGGTTCTTTCATGGTGCATACATTATGATATGTTGCCATTTGGTTTGTTGACCTTTTGCTGTTATTGTTTTGGAGGTCAACATATGGGCTACTTGACTAAAGTGATTAGAGGCATATATATGTATCCTGAAACTAGCTCAGCTCTCCTTCCTTAAAAAATACAAGGATTGATGCAAACAAGGCATCCTCTGACCCAATACTGATGGATTTACTTTACCTCGGCAAGTCAAATAGCATAAAAAATCCCTCATTATAGGGATCTACTGTAACAACAACAGAATGGTTTGGAGGGATAGCTATATTTTGCAGACGATACTGCTGCTGTGGAACAGACTCCCAGCTACATAAAACAAAGTCCATTCCTGTCCATATTCAAGCATAGAATATATCTACAGATGGGAAATAGAAACTTTACCCAGGACTACCCCCAGTACTACTAATGGGCAGAGGCAGCTCTTAAATGCGTTATCCCTTGCATGGGTATCTTCAAATTATCTATGGTATGATCCCAGTTTTTCTCACTATTATTTATTTTCATATAGTATTTTATAATACAGAAATGATGGTGCTATAGGTATACTTAGTTACAAGGAAAACAAATGTGAGGAGTAAAAAATATGAGGTGAAAAAAATGAAAGGAGTAATAAGTACAGTATACAAACTATATAAAAATGCTGAGATGGAGACCGAAAGCTGACTGGAAGAAAAAGAAGAGGTGAAATGAGAAAGGTAAAAAAGTAATAAAGCAGGAAAGAGAAGTGAAAAAATATACTGCTTCTGGAAAAGGAAAAAAAATGTAATTTATAGGTAATATGTCATATTACCTGTGTACTCTGTGCTGGTTCTATTGCCTTCAATGGCTGATGGCTTTTCTGAGTCCATTTTTATGATTTTCCCATACTACCTGAGGAATTAATTTACTTTATCAGCTCATGCAGTCGTGCATACCTAGTTGTTTGTTGATGGAGTTTCTTTCATGTGCTTGTTATACAGTACCATTGTTTTATAGTTTAACTGTCCAGTTATGGGCATGAAGGTTGTTATACAGTGCCATTGTTTCATAGTTTAACTGTCCTGTTATGGGCATGGAGGTTGTTATACAGTGCCATTGTTTCATAGTTTAACTGTCCAGTTATGGGCATGGAGGCTGTTATACAGTGACATTGCTTCATAGTTTAAATGTCCTGTTATGGCCATGGAGGATGTTATACGCTGCCATTATTTTATAGTTTAAAAGTCCAGTTATGGGCATGGAGGTTGTTATACAGTGCCATTGTTTCATAGTTTAACTGTCCAGTTATGGGCATGGAGGTTGTTATACAGTGCCATTGTTTAACTGCCCAGTTATGGGCATGGAGGTTGTTATACAGTGCCATTGTTTCATAGTTTAACTGTCCTGTTGTGGGCATGGAGGTTGTTATACAGTGCCATTGTTTTATAGTTGAACTGTCCATTTATGGGCATGGAAGTTGTTATACAGTGCCCTTGTTTTATAGTTGAACTGTCCAGTTATGGGCATGGAGGATGGTATACAGTGCCCTTGTTTTATATGTAAACTGTCTAGTTATGGGCATGGAGGTTGTTATACAGTGCCCTTGTTTTATAGTTTAAATGTCAAGTTATGGGCATGGAGGTTGTTATACAGTGCCCTTGTTTTAGAGTTTAACTGTCCAGTTATGGGCATGGAGGTTGTTATACAGTGCCCTTGTTTTAGAGTTTAACTGTCCAGTTATGGGCATGGAGGTTGTTATGCAGTGCCATTGTTTTAGAGTTTAACTGTCCTGTTATGGACATGGAGGTTATTATACAGCGCCATTGTTTTAGAGTTTAACTGTTCAGTTATGGGCATGGAGGTTGTTATACAGTGCCATTGTTTTATAGTTTAACTGTCCAGAGTTGGGCATGAAGGTTGTTATACAGTGCCATTGTTTCACAGTTTAACTGTCCTGTTATGGGTATGGAGGATGTTATACAGTGCCATTGTTTTATAGTTTAACTGTCCAGTTATGAGCATGGAGGTTGTTATACAGTGCCATTGTTTCATAGTTTAACTGTCCAGTTATGGGCATGGAGGTTGTTATACAGTGTCATTGCTTCATAGTTTAACTGTCCTGTTATGAGCATGGAGGATGTTATACAGTGCCATTATTTTATAGTTTAACAGTCCAGCTATGCGCATGGAGGTTGTTATACAGTGCCATTGTTTTATAGTTTAACAGTCCAGTTATGCACATGGAGGTTGTTATACAGTGCCATTGTTCTATAGATTAACAGTCCAGTTATGGACATGGAGGTTGTTATACAGTGCCATTGTTTTATAGTTTAACAGTCCAGTTATGGGCATGGAGGTTGTTATACAGTGCCATTGTTTTATAGTTTAACAGTCCAGTTATGGGCATGGAGGTTGTTATACAGTGCCATTGTTTTAAAGTTTAACTGTCCAGTTATGGGCATGGAGGTTGTTATACAGTACCATTGTTTTATAGTTTAACTGCCCAGATATGGGCATGGAGGTTGTTATACAGTGCCATTGTTTCATAGTTTAACTGTCCTGTTATGGACATGGAGGTTATTATACAGCGCCTTTGTTTTAGAGTTTAACTGTCCAGTTATGGGCATGGAGGTTGTTATACAGTGCCCTTGTTTCATAGTTTAACTGTCCAGTTATGGGCATGGAGGTTGTTATACAGTGCCCTTGTTTCATAGTTTAACTGTCCAGTTGTGTGCATGGAGGTTGTTATACAGTGCCCTTGTTTAGAGTTTAACTGCCCAGTAATGGGCATGGAGGCTGTTATACAGTGCCCTTGTTTTATAGTTTAACTGTCCAGTTGTGGGCATGGAGGTTGTTATACAGTGCCCTTGTTTCATAGTTTAACTGTCCTGTTATGGGCATGGAGGTTGTTATGCAGTGCCATTGTTTTAGAGTTTAACTGTCCAGTTATGGGCATGGAGGTTGTTATACAGTGCCCTTCTTTTAGAGTTTAACTGTCCAGTTATGGGCATGGAGGATGTTATACAGTGCCCTTGTTTTATAGGTAAACTGTCCTGTTATGAGCATAGAGGATGTTATACAGTGCCATTACTTTATAGTTTAACAGTCCAGTTATGTGCATGGAGGTTGTTATACAGTGCCATTGTTTTATAGATTAACAGTCCAGTTAAGGGCATGGAGGTTGTTATACAGTGCCATTGTTTTATAGTTTAACAGTCCAGTTATGGGCATGGAGGTTTTTATACAGTGCCATTGTTTTATAGTTTAACAGTCCAGTTATAGGCATGGAGGTTGTTTTACAGTGCCATTGTTTTATAGTTTAACTGTCCAGTTATGGGCATGGAGATTGTTATACAGTGCCATTGTTTTATAGTTGAACTGTCCATTTATGGGCATGGAGGTTGTTATACAGTGCCCTTGTTTCATAGTTTAACTGTCCAGTTGTGTGCATGGAGGTTGTTATACAGTGCCCTTGTTTAGAGTTTAACTGCCCAGTAATGGGCATGGAGGCTGTTATACAGTGCCCTTGTTTTATAGTTTAACTGTCCAGTTGTGGGCATGGAGGATGTTATACAGTGCCCTTGTTTTATAGGTAAACTGTGCAGTTATGGGCATGGAGGTTGTTATACAGTGCCCTTGTTTTATAGTTTATCTGTCCAGTTATGGGCATGGAGGTTGTTATACAGTGCACTTGTTTTAGAGTTTAACTGTCCAGTTATGGGCATGGAGGTTGTTATACAGTGCCTTTGTATTAGAGTTTAACTGTCCATTTATGGGCATGGAGGTTGCTATGCAGTGCCATTGTTTTAGAGTTTAACTGTCCTGTTATGGACATGGAGGTTATTATACAGCGCCATTGTTTCAGAGTTTAACTGTCCAGATATGGGCATGGCGATTGTTATATAGTGCCATTGTTTTATAGTTTAACTGTCCAATTATGGGCATGGAGGTTGTTATACAGTGCCATTGTTTCATAGTTTAACTGTCCTGTTATAGGCATGGAGGATGTTATACAGTGCCATTGCTTCATAGTTTAACTGTCCTGTTATGGTCATGGAGGATTTTATTCAGTACCATTATTTTATAGTTTAACAGTCCAGTTATGCACATCGAGGTTGTTATACAGTGCCATTATTTTATAGTTTAACAGTCCAGTTATGTGCATGGAGGTTTTTATACAGTGCCATTGTTTTATAGATTAACAGTCCAGTTATGGACATGGACTTTGTTATACAGTGCCATTGTTTTATAGTTTAACAATACAGTTATGGGCATGGAGGTTGTTATACAGTGCCATTGTTTTATAGTTTAACAATCCAGTTCTGGGCATGGAGGTTGCTATACAGTGCCATTGTTTCATAGTTTAACTGTCCTGTTAAGGGCATGGAGGTTGTTATACAGTGCCATTGTTTTATAGTTGAACTGTCCAGTTATGGGCATGGAGGATGTTATACAGTGCCCTTGTTTTATACATAAACTGTCAAGTTATGGGCATGGAGGTTGTTATACAGTGCCCTTGTTTTATAGTTTAACTGTGCAGTTATGGGCATGGAGATTGTTATACAGTGCCCTTGTTTTAGAGTTTAACTGTCCAGTTATGGGCATGGAGGTTGTTATGCAGTGCCATTGTTTTAGAGTTTAACTGTCCTGTTATGGACATGGAGGTTATTATACAGTGCCATTGTTTTAGAGTTTAACTGTCCAGTTATGGGCATGGAGATTATTATACAGTGCCCTTGTTTCAAGGTTTAACTGTCCAGTTATGGGCATGGAGGTTGTTATACAGTGCCCTTGTTTAATAGTTTAAATGTCCAGTTGTGGGCATGGAGGTTGTTATACAGTACCCTTGTTTTATAGTTTAACTGTCCAGTTGTGGGCATGAAGGTTGTTATAGAGTGCCCTTGTTTTATAGTTTAACTGTCCAGTTATGGGCATGGAGGTTGTTATACAGTGCCCTTGTTTCATAGTTTAACTGTCCAGTTTTGGGCATGGAGGTTGTTATACAGTGCCATTGTTTCATAGTTTAACTGCCCAGTTATGGGCATGGAGGTTGTTATACAGTGCCCTTGTTTCATAGTTTAACTGCCCAGTTATGGGCATGGAGGTTGTTATACAGTGTCCTTGTTTCATAGTTTAACTGTCCAGTTATGTTCATGAAGGTTGTTATACAGTGCCCTTGTTTCAAAGTTTAACTGTCCAGTTATGGGCATGGAGGTTGTCTACAGTGCCCTTGTTTCATACTTTAACTATCCAGTTATGGACATGGAGGTTGTTATACAGTGCCCTTCTTTCATACTTTAACTGTTCAGTTATGGGCATGGAGGTTGTTATACAGTGCCCTTGTTTCATATATTAACTGTCCAGTTATGGGCATGGAGGTTGTTATACAGTGCCCTTGTTTCGTAGTTTAACTGTCCAGTTATGGGCATGGAGGTTGTTATACAGTGCCATTGTTTTATAGTTTAACTGTCCAGTTATGAGCATGGAGATTGTTATACAGTGCCATTGTTTTATAGTTGAACTGTCCATTTATGGGCATGGAAATTGTTATACAGTGCCCTTGTTTTATAGTTGAAATGTCCAGTTATGGGCATGGAGGATGTTATACAGTGCCCTTGTTTTATAGGTAAACTGTGCAGTTATGGGCATGGAGGTTGTTATACAGTGCCCTTGTTTTATAGTTTAACTGTCCAGTTATGGGCATGGAGGTTGTTATACAGTGCACTTGTTTTAGAGTTTAACTGTCCAGTTATGGGCATGGAGGTTGTTATACAGTGCCCTTGTATTAGAGTTTAACTGTCCATTTATGGGCATGGAGGTTGCTATGCAGTGCCATTGTTTTAGAGTTTAACTGTCCTGTTATGGACATGGAGGTTATTATACAGCGCAATTGTTTCAGAGTTTAACTGTCCAGTTATGGGCATGGAGATTGTTATACAGTGCCATTGTTTTATAGTTTAACTGTCCAATTATGGGCATGGAGGTTGTTATACAGTGCCATTGTTTCATAGTTTATCTGTCCTGTTATAGGCATGGAGGATGTTATACAGTGCCATTGCTTCATAGTTTAACTGTCCTGTTATGGTCATGGAGGATGTTATACAGTACCATTATTTTATAGTTTAACAGTCCAGTTATGTGCATCGAGGTTGTTATACAGTGCCATTGTTTTATAGATTAACAGTCCAGTTATGGACATGGAGTTTGTTATACAGTGCCATTGTTTTATAGTTTAACAGTACAGTTATGGGCATGGAGGTTGTTATACAGTGCCCTTGTTTCGTAGTTTAACTGTCCAGTTATGGGCATGGAGGTCGTTATACTGTGCCATTGTTTTATAGTTTAATTGCCCAGTTCTGGGCATGGAGGTTATTATACAGTGCCATTGTTTCATAGTTTAACTGTCCTGTTAAGGGCACGGAGGATGTTATACAGTGCCCTTGTTTTGTACATAAACTGTCAAGTTATGGGCATGGAGGTTGTTATACAGTGCCCTTGTTTTATAGTTTAACTGTGCAGTTATGGGCATGGAGGTTGTTATACAGTGCCCTTGTTTTAGAGTTTAACTGTCCAGTTATGGGCATGGAGGTTGTTATGCAGTGCCATTGTTTTAGAGTTTAACTGTCCTGTTATGGACATGGAGGTTATTATACAGTGCCATTGTTTTGAGTTTTACTGTCCAGTTATGGGCATGGAGATTGTTATACAGTGCCCTTGTTTCAAGGTTTAACTGTCCAGTTATGGGCATGGAGGTTGTTATACAGTGCCCTTGTTTAATAGTTTAACTGTCCAGTTGTGGGCATGGAGGTTGTTATACAGTACCCTTGTTTTATAGTTTAACTGTCCAGTTGTGGGCATGAAGGTTGTTATACAGTGCCCTTGTTTTATAGTTTAACTGTCCAGTTATGGGCATGGAGGTTGTTATACAGTTAAAAAACACACAGAGCCAGCATACAGTGTTCATAAGAAAATATTGTAATGAAAATTAAATCATTACAAAAAAGAACAAACCGGTTTCGGCAGGAACACACATAGCCCTCCTCAGTGTTACTTACATACATAATGGTGAGCAAGAGTATTTATACACACATAGACACATTGTGAATCAATTAAATCCAATCAAAGATTTTCATTAAGTCCAGGTGGGAACAATCCCCCCAGTTTATTTATCCACGTTTTTTCTTTGGTGTTCAAAATGGAATGAAACCCAGTTTTATTATGCTTGTTGCCAACAATTTTATCAATAATAGTGAAGGTAAATTTGGCAGATGCATGTACTAAGTGATGTTTATATAGAGTATTCGTCTGCCTCTTGTTTTTAATGTTGCTAAGGGTTTCCGAAATCCTGATCTTCAGTGGTCTAGATGTTTTTCCTACATAAAATGAACCACAATGGCAGGTAGCTAAATAAATAACCCAATCGGTGCTACAGTTTGCAAAAAATCTGAGGTCATAAACACTTGGACAATTTCTGCTTGAAAAATGTTTGGTCTTGTTTATCTTGTCACAATTACTTGGACAATTGTTATACAGTGCCCTTGTTTCATAGTTTAATTGTCCAGTTTTGGGCATGGAGGTTGTTATACAGTGCCCTTGTTTCATAGTTTAACTGCCCAGTTATGGGCATGGAGGTTGTTATACAGTGCCCTTGTTTCATAGTTTAATTGTCCAGTTTTGGGCATGGAGGTTGTTATACAGTGCCCTTGTTTCATAGTTTAACAGCCCAGTTATGGGCATGGAGGTTGTTATACAGTGCCCTTGTTTCATAGTTTAATTGTCCAGTTATGGGCATGGAGGTTGTTATACAGTGCCCTTGTTTCATAGTTTAATTGTCCAGTTTTGGGCATAGAGGTTGTTATACAGTGCCCTTGTTTCATAGTTTAACTGCCCAGTTATGGGCATGGAGGTTGTTATACAGTGCCCTTGTTTCATAGTTTAATTGTCCAGTTTTGGGCATGGAGGTTGTTATACAGTGCCCTTGTTTCATAGTTTAACTGTCCAGTTATGGGCATGGAGGTTGTTATACAGTGCCTTTATTTCATAGTTTAACTGTCCAGTTATTGGCATGGAGGTTGTTATACAGTGCTCTTGTTTCATAGTTTAACTGTCCAGTTATGGGCATGGAGGTTGTTATACAGTGCACTTGTTTCATAGTTTAACTGTCCAGTTGTGGGCATGGAGGTTGTTATACAGTGCCCTTGTTTCATAGTTTAACTGTCCAGTTATGGGCATGGAGGTTGTTATACAGTGCCCTTGTTTCATAGTTTAACTGTCCAGTTATGGGCATGGAGGTTGTTATACAGGGCCCTTGTTTCATAGTTTAACTGTCCAGTTATGGGCATGGAGGTTGTTGTACAGTGCCATTGTTTCATAGTTTAACTGTCCTGTTAAGGGCATGGAGGTTGTTATACAGTGCCATTGTTTCATAGTTTAACTGTCCAGTTATGGGCATGGAGGTTGTTATACAGTGCCAATTTTTCATAGTTTAACTCTCCATTTATGGGCATGGAGGTTGTTATACAGTGACGTTGTTTTATAGTTTAACTGTCCAGTTATGGGCATGGAGGTTGTTATACAGTGCCCTTGTTTCATAGTTTAACTCTCCATTTATGGGCATGGAGGTTGTTATACAGTGCCCTTGTTTTATAGGTAAACTGTGCAGTTATGGGCATGGAGGTTGTTATACAGTGCCCTTGTTTTATAGTTTAACTGTCCAGTTATGGGCATGGAGGTTGTTATACAGTGCATTTGTTTTTGAGTTTAACTGTCCAGTTATGGGCATGGAGGTTGTTATACAGTGCCCTTGTATTAGAGTTTAACTGTCCATTTATGGGCATGGAGGTTGCTATGCAGTGCCATTGTTTTAGAGTTTAACTGCCCTGTTATGGACGTGGAGGTTATTATACAGAGCCATTGTTTCAGAGTTTAACTGTCCAGTTATGGGCATGGCGATTGTTATACAGTGCCATTGTTTTATAGTTTAACTGTCCAATTATGGGCATGGAGGTTGTTATACAGTGCCATTGTTTCATAGTTTAACTGTCCTGTTATAGGCATGGAGGATGTTATACAGTGCCATTGCTTCATAGTTTAACTGTCCTGTTATGGTCATGGAGGATGTTATACAGTACCATTATTTTATAGTTTAACAGTCCAGTTATGGGCATCGAGGTTGTTATACAGTGCCATTATTTTATACTTTAACAGTCCAGTTATGTGCATGGAGGTTTTTATACAGTGCCATTGTTTTATAGATTAACAGTCCAGTTATGGACATGGAGTTTGTTATACAGTGCCATTGTTTTATAGTTTAACAGTACAGTTATGGGCATGGAGGTTGGTATACAGTGCCATTGTTTTATAGTTTAACAATCCAGTTATGGACATGGAGGTTGTTATACAGTGCCATTGTTTCATAGTTTAACTGTCCAGTTATGGGCATGGAGGTTGTTATACAGTGCCATTGTTTTATAGTTTAATTGCCCAGTTCTGGGCATGGAGGTTGTTATACAGTGCCATTGTTTCATAGTGTTACTGTCCTGTTAAGGGCATGGAGGTTGTTATACAGCGCCATTGTTTTATAGTTGAACTGTCCAGTTATGGGCATGGAGGATGTTATACAGTGCCCTTGTTTTATACATAAACTGTCAAGTTATGGGCATGGAGGTTGTTATACAGTGCCCTTGTTTTATAGTTTAACTGTGCAGTTATGGGCATGGAGATTGTTATACAGTGCCCTTGTTTTAGAGTTTAACTGTCCAGTTATGGGCATGGAAGTTGTTATGCAGTGCCATTGTTTTAGAGTTTAACTGTCCTGTTATGGACATGGAGGTTATTATACAGTGCCATTGTTTTAGAGTTTAACTGTCCAGTTATGGGCATGGAGATTGTTATACAGTGCCCTTGTTTCAAGGTTTAACTGTCCAGTTATGGGCATGGAGGTTGTTATACAGTGCCCTTGTTTAAAAGTTTAAATGTCCAGTTGTGGGCATGGAGGTTGTTATACAGTACCCTTGTTTTAAAGTTTAACTGTCCAGTTGTGGGCATGAAGGTTGTTATACAGTGCCCTTGTTTTATAGTTTAACTGTCCAGTTATGGGCATGGAGGTTGTTATACAGTGCCCTTGTTTCATAGTTTAACTGTCCAGTTTTGGGCATGGAGGTTGTTATACAGTGCCCTTGTTTCATAGTTTAACTGCCCAGTTATGGGCATGGAGGTTGTTATACAGTGCCCTTGTTCCATAGTTTAACTGTCCAGTTATGTGCATGAATGTTGTTATACAGCGCCATTGTTTCAGAGTTTAACTGTCCAGTTATGGGCATGGAGATTGTTATACAGTGCCATTGTTTTATAGTTTAACTGTCCAATTATGGGCATGGAGGTTGTTATACAGTGCCATTATTTCATAGTTTAACTGTCCTGTTATGGTCATGGAGGATGTTATACAGTGCCATTGTTTTATAGTTTAACAGTACAGTTATGGGCATGGAGGTTGTTATACAGTGCCCTTGTTTTATAGTTTAACTGTGCAGTTATGGGCATGGAGGTTGTTATACAGTGCCCTTGTTTTAGAGTTTAACTGTCCAGTTATGGGCATGGAGGTTGTTATGCAGTGCCATTGTTTTAGAGTTTAACTGTCCTGTTATGGACATGGAGGTTATTATACAGTGCCATTGTTTTAGAGTTTTACTGTCCAGTTATGGGCATGGAGATTGTTATACAGTGCCCTTGTTTCAAGGTTTAACTGTCCAATTATGGGCATGGAGGTTGTTATACAGTGCCCTTGTTTAATAGTTTAACTGTCCAGTTGTGGGCATGGAGGTTGTTATACAGTACCCTTGTTTTATAGTTTAACTGTCCAGTTGTGGGCATGAAGGTTGTTATACAGTGCCATTGTTTCATAGTTTAACTGTCCAGTTATGGGCATGGAGGTTGTTATACAGTGCCATTGCTTCATAGTTTAACTGTCCTGTTATGAGCATGGAGGATGTTATACAGTGCCATTATTTTATAGTTTAACAGTCCAGCTATGCGCATGGAGGTTGTTATACAGTGCCATTGTTTTATAGTTTAACAGTCCAGTTATGCACATGGAGGTTGTTATACAGTGCCATTGTTTTATAGATTAACAGTCCAGTTATGGACATGGAGGTTGTTATACAGTGCCATTGTTTTATAGTTTAACAGTCCAGTTATGGGCATGGAGGTTGTTATACAGTGCCATTGTTTTATAGTTTAACAGTCCAGTTATGGGCATGGAGGTTGTTATACAGTGCCATTGTTTTAAAGTTTAACTGTCCAGTTATGGGCAAGGAGGTTGTTATACAGTACCATTGTTTTATAGTTTAACTGCCCAGATATGGGCATGGAGGTTGTTATACAGTGCCCTTGTTTAGAGTTTAACTGCCCAGTAATGGGCATGGAGGCTGTTATACAGTGCCCTTGTTTTATAGTTTAACTGCCCAGTTGTGGGCATGGAGGTTGTTATGCAGTGCCCTTGTTTCATAGTTTAACTGTCCTGTTATGGGCATGGAGGTTGTTATACAGTGCCATTGTTTTAGAGTTTAACTGTCCAGTTATGGGCATGGAGGTTGTTATACAGTGCCCTTCTTTTAGAGTTTAACTGTCCAGTTATGGGCATGGAGGATGTTATACAGTGCCCTTGTTTTATAGGTAAACTGTCCTGTTATGAGCATAGAGGATGTTATACAGTGCCATTACTTTATAGTTTAACAGTCCAGTTATGTGCATGGAGGTTGTTATACAGTGCCATTGTTTTATAGATTAACAGTCCAGTTAAGGGCATGGAGGTTGTTATACAGTGCCATTGTTTTATAGTTTAACAGTCCAGTTATGGGCATGGAGGTTTTTATACAGTGCCATTGTTTTATAGTTTAACAGTCCAGTTATAGGCATGGAGGTTGTTTTACAGTGCCATTGTTTCAAAGTTTAACTGTCCAGTTATGGGAATGGAGGTTGTTATACAGTGCCATTGTTTTATAGTTTAACTGTCCAGTTATGGGCATGGAGATTGTTATACAGTGCCATTGTTTTATAGTTGAACTGTCCATTTATGGGCATGGAAATTGTTATACAGTGCCCTTGTTTTATAGTTGAACTGTCCAGTTATGGGCATGGAGGATGTTATACAGTGCCCTTGTTTTATAGGTAAACTGTGCAGTTATGGGCATGGAGGTTGTTATACAGTGCCCTTGTTTTATAGTTTAACTGTCCAGTTATGGGCATGGAGGTTGTTATACAGTGCACTTGTTTTAGAGTTTAAGTGTCCAGTTATGGGCATGGAGGTTGTTATACAGTGCCCTTGTATTAGAGTTTAACTGTCCATTTATGGGCATGGAGGTTGCTATGCAGTGCCATTGTTTTTGAGTTTAACTGTCCTGTTATGGACATGGAGGTTATTATACAGCGCCATTGTTTCAGAGTTTAACTGTCCAGATATGGGCATGGCGATTGTTATACAGTGCCATTGTTTTATAGTTTAACTGTCCAATTATGGGCATGGAGGTTGTTATACAGTGCCATTGTTTCATAGTTTAACTGTCCTGTTATAGGCATGGAGGATGTTATACAGTGCCATTGCTTCATAGTTTAACTGTCCTGTTATGGTCATGGAGGATTTTATTCAGTACCATTATTTTATAGTTTAACAGTCCAGTTATGCACATCGAGGTTGTTATACAGTGCCATTATTTTATAGTTTAACAGTCCAGTTATGTGCATGGAGGTTTTTATACAGTGCCATTGTTTTATAGATTAACAGTCCAGTTATGGGCATGGACTTTGTTATACAGTGCCATTGTTTTATAGTTTAACAATCCAGTTATGGGCAGGAAGTTGTTATACAGTGCCATTGTTTCATAGTTTAACTGTCCAGTTATGGGCATGGAGGTTGTTATACAGTGCCATTGTTTTATAGTTTAATTGCCCAGTTCTGGGCATGGAGGTTGCTATACAGTGTCATTGTTTCATAGTTTAACTGTCCTGTTAAGGGCATGGAGGTTGTTATACAGTGCCATTGTTTTATAGTTGAACTGTCCAGTTATGGGCATGGAGGATGTTATACAGTGCCCTTGTTTTATACATAAACTGTCAAGTTATGGGCATGGAGGTTGTTATACAGTGCCCTTGTTTTATAGTTTAACTGTGCAGTTATGGGCATGGAGATTGTTATACAGTGCCCTTGTTTTAGAGTTTAACTGTCCAGTTATGGGCATGGAGGTTGTTATGCAGTGCCATTTTTTTAGAGTTTAACTGTCCTGTTATGGACATGGAGGTTATTATACAGTGCCATTGTTTTAGAGTTTAACTGTCCAGTTATGGGCATGGAGATTATTATACAGTGCCCTTGTTTCAAGGTTTAACTGTCCAGTTATGGGCATGGAGGTTGTTATACAGTGCCCTTGTTTAATAGTTTAAATGTCCAGTTGTGGGCATGGAGGTTGTTATACAGTACCCTTGTTTTATAGTTTAACTGTCCAGTTGTGGGCATGAAGGTTGTTATAGAGTGCCCTTGTTTTATAGTTTAACTGTCCAGTTATGGGCATGGAGGTTGTTATACAGTGCCCTTGTTTCATAGTTTAACTGTCCAGTTTTGGGCATGGAGGTTGTTATACAGTGCCATTGTTTCATAGTTTAACTGCCCAGTTATGGGCATGGAGGTTGTTATACAGTGCCCTTGTTTCATAGTTTAACTGCCCAGTTATGGGCATGGAGGTTGTTATACAGTGCCCTTGTTTCATAGTTTAACTGGCCAGTTATGTGCATGAAGGTTGTTATACAGTGCCCTTGTTTCAAAGTTTAACTGTCCAGTTATGGGCATGGAGGTTGTCTACAGTGCCCCTTGTTCATTCTTTAACTATCCAGTTGTTCATGGAAATTGTCTACAGTGCCCTTGTTTTATAGTTTAACTGTCCAGTTATGGACATGGAGGATGTTATACAGTGCCCTTCTTTCATAGGTAAACTGTTCAGTTATGGGCATGGAGGTTGTTATACAGTGCCCTTGTTTTATAGTTTAACTGTCCAGTTATGGGCATGGAGGTTGTTATACAGTGCCCTTGTTTTAGAGTTTAACTGTCCAGTTATGGGCATGGAGGTTGTTATACAATGCCCTTGTATTAGAGTTTAACTGTCCATTTATGGGCATGGAGGTTGCTATGCAGTGCCATTGTTTTAGAGTTTAACTGTCCTGTTATGGACATGGAGGTTATTATACAGCGCAATTGTTTCAGAGTTTAACTGTCCAGTTATGGGCATGGAGATTGTTATACAGTGCCATTGTTTTATAGTTTAACTGTCCAATTATGGGCATGGAGGTTGTTATACAGTGCCATTGTTTCATAGTTTAACTGTCCTGTTATAGGCATGGAGGATGTTATACAGTGCCATTGCTTCATAGTTTAACTGTCCTGTTATGGTCATGGAGGATGTTATACAGTACCATTATTTTATAGTTTAACAGTCCAGTTATGTGCAACAAGGTTGTTATACAGTGCCATTGTTTTATAGAATAACAGTCCAGTTATGGACATGGAGTTTGTTATACAGTGCCATTGTTTTATAGTTTAACAGTACAGTTATGGGCATGGAAGTTGTTATACAGTGCCCTTGTTTCGTAGTTTAACTGTCCAGTTATGGGCATGGAGGTTGTTATACTGTGCCATTGTTTTATAGTTTAATTGCCCAGTTCTGGGCATGGAGGTTGTTATACAGTGCCCTTGTTTTATAGTTTAACTGTGCAGTTATGGGCATGGATGTTGTTATACAGTGCCCTTGTTTTAGAGTTTAACTGTCCAGTTATGGGCATGGAGGTTGTTATGCAGTGCCATTGTTTTAGAGTTTAACTGTCCTGTTATGGACATGGAGGTTATTATACAGTGCCATTGTTTTAGAGTTTTACTGTCCAGTTATGGGCATGGAGATTGTTATACAGTGCCCTTGTTTCAAGGTTTAACTGTCCAGTTATGGGCATGGAGGTTGTTATACAGTGCCTTTGTTTAATAGTTTAACTGTCCAGTTGTGGGCATGGAGGTTGTTATACAGTACCCTTGTTTTATAGTTTAACTGTCCAGTTGTGGGCATGAAGGTTGTTATACAGTGCCCTTGTTTTATAGTTTAACTGTCCAGTTATGGGCATGGAGGTTGTTATACAGTTAAAAAACACACAGAGCCAGCATACAGTGTTCATAAGAAAATATTGTAATGAAAATTAAATCATTACAAAAAAGAACAAACCGGTTTCGGCAGGAACAAACATAGCCTTCCTCAGTGTTACTTACATACATAATGGTGAGCAAGAGTATTTATACACACATAGACACATTGTGAATCAATTAAATCCAATCAAAGATTTTCATTAAGTCCAGGTGGGAACAATCCCCCCAGTTTATTTATCCACGTTTTTTCTTTGGTGTTCAAAATGGAATGAAACTCAGTTTTATTTTACTTGTTGCCAACAATTTTATCAATAATAGTGAAGGTAAATTTGGCAGATGCATGTACTAAGTGATGTTTATATAGAGTATTCATCTGCCTCTTGTTTTTAATGTTGCTAAGGGTTTCCGAAATCCTGATCTTCAGTGGTCTAGATGTTTTTCCTACATAAAATGAACCACAATGGCAGGTAGCTAAATAAATAACCCAATCGGTGCTACAGTTTGCAAAAAATCTGAGGTCATAAACACTTGGACAATTTCTGCTTGAAAAATGTTTGGTCTTGTTTATCTTGTCACAATTACTTGGACAATTGTTATACAGTGCCCTTGTTTCATAGTTTAATTGTCCAGTTTTGGGCATGGAGGTTGTTATACAGTGCCCTTGTTTCATAGTTTAACTGCCCAGTTATGGGCATGGAGGTTGTTATACAGTGCCCTTGTTTCATAGTTTAATTGTCCAGTTTTGGGCATGGAGGTTGTTATACAGTGCCCTTGTTTCATAGTTTAACTGCCCAGTTATGGGCATGGAGGTTGTTATACAGTGCCCTTGTTTCATAGTTTAATTGTCCAGTTATGGGCATGGAGGTTGTTATACAGTGCCCTTGTTTCATAGTTTAATTGTCCAGTTTTGGGCATGGAGGTTGTTATACAGTGCCCTTGTTTCATAGTTTAACTGCCCAGTTATGGGCATGGAGGTTGTTATACAGTGCCCTTGTTTCATAGTTTAATTGTCCAGTTTTGGGCATGGAGGTTGTTATACAGTGCCCTTGTTTCATAGTTTAACTGTCCAGTTATGGGCATGGAGGTTGTTATACAGTGCCTTTATTTCATAGTTTAACTGTCCAGTTATTGGCATGGAGGTTGTTATACAGTGCTCTTGTTTCATAGTTTAACTGTCCAGTTATGGGCATGGAGGTTGTTATACAGTGCACTTGTTTCATAGTTTAACTGTCCAGTTGTGGGCATGGAGGTTGTTATACAGTGCCCTTGTTTCATAGTTTAACTGTCCAGTTATGGGCATGGAGGTTGTTATACAGTGCCCTTGTTTCATAGTTTAACTGTCCAGTTATGGGCATGGAGGTTGTTATACAGGGCCCTTGTTTCATAGTTTAACTGTCCAGTTATGGGCATGGAGGTTGTTGTACAGTGCCATTGTTTCACAGTTTAACTGTCCTGTTAAGGGCATGGAGGTTGTTATACAGTGCCATTGTTTCATAGTTTAACTGTCCAGTTATGGGCATGGAGGTTGTTATACAGTGCCAATTTTTCATAGTTTAACTCTCCATTTATGGGCATGGAGGTTGTTATACAGTGACGTTGTTTTATAGTTTAACTGTCCAGTTATGGGCATGGAGGTTGTTATACAGTGCCCTTGTTTCATAGTTTAACTCTCCATTTATGGCATGGAGGTTGTTATACAGTGCCCTTGTTTTATAGGTAAACTGTGCAGTTATGGGCATGGAGGTTGTTATACAGTGCCCTTGTTTTATAGTTTAACTGTCCAGTTACGGGCATGGAGGTTGTTATACAGTGCACTTGTTTTTGAGTTTAACTGTCCAGTTATGGGCATGGAGGTTGTTATACAGTGCCCTTGTATTAGAGTTCAACTGTCCATTTATGGGCATGGAGGTTGCTATGCAGTGCCATTGTTTTAGAGTTTAACTGTCCTGTTATGGACATGGAGGTTATTATACAGCGCCATTGTTTCAGAGTTTAACTGTCCAGTTATGGGCATGGCGATTGTTATACAGTGCCATTGTTTTATAGTTTAACTGTCCAATTATGGGCATGGAGGTTGTTATACAGTGCCATTGTTTCATAGTTTAACTGTCCTGTTATAGGCATGGAGGATGTTATACAGTGCCATTGCTTCATAGTTTAACTGTCCTGTTATGGTCATGGAGGATGTTATACAGTACCATTATTTTATAGTTTAACAGTCCAGTTATGCGCATCGAGGTTGTTATACAGTGCCATTATTTTATACTTTAACAGTCCAGTTATGTGCATGGAGGTTTTTATACAGTGCCATTGTTTTATAGATTAACAGTCCAGTTATGGACATGGAGTTTGTTATAATGTGCCATTGTTTTATAGTTTAACAGTACAGTTATGGGCATGGAGGTTGGTATACAGTTCCATTGTTTTATAGTTTAACAATCCAGTTATGGACATGGAGGTTGTTATACAGTGCCATTGTTTCATAGTTTAACTGTCCAGTTATGGGCATGGAGGTTGTTATACAGTGCCATTGTTTTATAGTTTAATTGCCCAGTTCTGGGCATGGAGGTTGTTATACAGTGCCATTGTTTCATAGTTTAACTGTCCTGTTAAGGGCATGGAGGTTGTTATACAGTGCCATTGTTTTATAGTTGAACTGTCCAGTTATGGGCATGGAGGATGTTATACAGTGCCCTTGTTTTATACATAAACTGTCAAGTTATGGGCATGGAGGTTGTTATACAGTGCCCTTGTTTTATAGTTTAACTGTGCAGTTATGGGCATGGAGATTGTTATACAGTGCCCTTGTTTTAGAGTTTAACTGTCCAGTTATGGGCATGGAAGTTGTTATGCAGTGCCATTGATTTAGAGTTTAACTGTCCTGTTATGGACATGGAGGTTATTATACAGTGCCATTGTTTTAGAGTTTAACTGTCCAGTTATGGGCATGGAGATTGTTATACAGTGCCCTTGTTTCAGGGTTTAACTGTCCAGTTATGGGCATGGAGGTTGTTATACAGTGCCCTTGTTTAATAGTTTAAATGTCCAGTTGTGGGCATGGAGGTTGTTATACAGTACCCTTGTTTTAAAGTTTAACTGTCCAGTTGTGGGCATGAAGGTTGTTATACAGTGCCCTTGTTTTATAGTTTAACTGTCCAGTTATGGGCATGGAGGTTGTTATACAGTGCAATTGTTTCATAGTTTAACTGTCCAGTTTTGGGCATGGAGGTTGTTATACAGTGCCCTTGTTTCATAGTTTAACTGCCCAGTTATGGGCATGGAGGTTGTTATACAGTGCCCTTGTTTCATAGTTTAACTGTCCAGTTATGTGCATGAATGTTGTTATACAGTGCCCTTGTTTCAATGTTTAACTGTGCAGTTATGGGCATGCAGGTTGTTATACAGTGCCCTTGTTTTATAGTTTAACTGTCCAGTTATGGGCATGGAGGTTGTTATACAGTGCACTTGTTTTAGAGTTTAACTGTCCAGTTATGGGCATGGAGGTTGTTATACAGTGCCCTTGTATTAGAGTTTAACTGTCCATTTATGGGCATGGAGGTTGCTATGCAGTGCCATTGTTTTAGAGTTTAACTGTCCTGTTATGGACATGGAGGTTATTATACAGCGCCATTGTTTCAGAGTTTAACTGTCCAGTTATGGGCATGGAGATTGTTATACAGTGCCATTGTTTTATAGTTTAACTGTCCAATTATGGGCATGGAGGTTGTTATACAGTGCCATTGTTTCATAGTTTAACTGTCCTGTTATGGTCATGGAGGATGTTATACAGTGCCATTGTTTTATAGTTTAACAGTACAGTTATGGGCATGGAGGTTGTTATACAGTGCCCTTGTTTTATAGTTTAACTGTGCAGTTATGGCCATGGAGGTTGTTATACAGTGCCCTTGTTTTAGAGTTTAACTGTCCAGTTATGGGCATGGAGGTTGTTATGCAGTGCCATTGTTTTAGAGTTTAACTGTCCTGTTATGGACATGGAGGTTATTATACAGTGCCATTGTTTTAGAGTTTTACTGTCCAGTTATGGGCATGGAGATTGTTATACAGTGCCCTTGTTTCAAGGTTTAACTGTCCAATTATGGGCATGGAGGTTGTTATACAGTGCCCTTGTTTAATAGTTTAACTGTCCAGTTGTGGGCATGGAGGTTGTTATACAGTACCATTGTTTTATAGTTTAACAGTCCAGTTGTGGGCATGAAGGTTGTTATACAGTGCCCTTGTTTTATAGTTTAACTGTCCAGTTATGGGCATGAAGGTTGTTATACAGTTAAAAAACACACAGAGCCAGCATACAGTGTTCATAAGAAAATATTGTAATGAAAATTAAATCATTACAAAAAAGAACAAACCGGTTTCGGCAATAACAAACACAGCCTTCCTCAGTGTTACTTACATACATAATGGTGAGCAAGAGTATTTATACACACATAGACACATTGTGAATCAATTAAATCCAATCAAAGATTTTCATTAAGTCCAGTTATGGCATGAAGGTTATTATACGGTGCCATTGTTTCATAGTTTAACTGTCCAGTTATGGGCGTGGAGGTTGTTATACAGTGCCATTGTTTTATAGTTTAAGTGTCCAGTTATGGGCATGGAGGTTGTTATACAGTGCCATTGTTTTATAGATTAACTGTACAGTTATGGGCATGGAGGTTGTTATATAGTGCCATTGTTTTATAGATTAACTGTCCAGTTATGGGCATGGAGGTTGTTATACAGTGCCATTGTTTTGTAGATTAACTGTCCAGTTATGTGCATGGAGGATGTTATACAGTGCCATTGTTTCATAGTTTGACTGTCCAGTTATGGCCCTGGAGGTTGTTATACAGTGCCATTGTTTCATAGTTTAACTGTCCAGTTATGGGCATGGAGGTTGTTATACAGTGCCATTGTTTTATATTATAACAGTCCAGTTATGGGCCTGGAGGTTGTTATACATTGCCATTGTTTCATAGTTTAACTGTCCTGTTATGGGCATGGAGGTTGTTATACAGTGCCATTGTTTTATAGTTGAACTGTCCAGTTATGGGCATGCAGGATGTTATACAGTGCCATTGTTTTATAGGTAAACTGTCCAGTTATGGGCATGGAGGTTGTTATACAGTGCCCTTGTTTTATAGTTTAACTGTCCAGTTATGGGCATGGAGGTTGTTATACAGTGCCCTTGTTTTAGAGTTTAGCTGTCCATTTATGGGCATGGTGGTTGTTATGCAGTGCCATTGTTTTAGAGCTTAACTGTCCTGTTATGGACATGGAGGTTATTATACAGCGCCATTGTTTTAGAGTTTAACTGTCCAGTTATGGGCATGGAGGTTGTTATACAGTGCTCTTGTTTCATAGTTTAACTGTCCAATTGTAGACATGGAGGTTATTATACAGTGCCCTTGTTTTAGAGTTTAACTGCCCAGTTGTGGGCATGGAGGTTGTTATACAGTGCCCTTGTTTTATAGTTTAACTGTCCATTTGTGGGCATGGAGGTTGTTATACAGTGCCCTTGTTTTATTGTTTAACTCTCCAGTTATGGGCATGGAGGTTGTTATACAGTGCCCTTGTTTCATAGTTTAACTCTTCTGTTATGGGCATGGAGGTTGTTATACAGTGCCATTGTTTCATAGTTTAACTGCCCAGTTATGGGAATGGAGGTTGTTATACAGTACCCTTGTTTCATAGTTTAGCTGCCCAGTTATGGGCATGGAGGTTGTTATACAGTGCCCTTGTTTCATAGTTTAACTGCCCAGTTATGGGCATGGAGGTTGTTATACACTGCCCTAGTTTCATAGTTTAACTGTCCAGTTATGGGCATGGAGGTTGTTATACAGCGCCCTTGTTTCATACTTTAACTGTCCAGTTATGGGCATTGAGTTTGTTATACAGTGCCCTTGTTTCATACTTTAACTATCCAGTTATGGACATGGAGGTTGTTATACAGTGCCCTTGTTTCATACTTTAACTGTCCAGTTATGGGCATGGAGGTTGTTATACAGTGCCCTTGTTTCATAGTTTAACTGTCCAGTTATGGGCATGGAGGTTGTTATACAGTGCTCTTGTTTCGAAGGTTAACTGTCCAGTTATGGGCATGGAGGTTGTTATAAAGTGCCATTGTTTCGTAGTTTAACTGTCCAGTTATGGGCATGGAGATTGGTATACAGTGCCATTGCTTCGTAGTTTAACTGTCCAGTTATGGGCATGGAGGTTGGTATACAGTGCCCTTGTTTCATAGTTTAACTGTCCATTTATGGGCATGGAGGTTGTTATACACTGCCCTTGTTTCATAGTTTAACTGTCCAGTTATGGGCATGGAGGTTGTTATACAGTGCCCTTGTTTCATAGTTTAACTGTTCAGTTATTGGCATGGAGGTTGTTATACAGTGCTCTTGTTTCATAGATTAACTGTCCAGTTATGGGCATGGAGGTTGTTATTCAGTGCCCTTGTTTCATAGTTTAACTGTCCAGTTATGGGCATGGAGGTTATTATACAATGCCCTTGTTTTAGAGTTTAACTGCCCAGTTGTGGGCATGGAGGTTGTTATACAGTGCCCTTGTTTTATAGTTTAACTGTCCATTTGTGGGCATGGAGGTTGTT
This sequence comes from Protopterus annectens, assembly GCF_019279795.1. Taxonomy (NCBI): domain Eukaryota; kingdom Metazoa; phylum Chordata; order Ceratodontiformes; family Protopteridae; genus Protopterus; species Protopterus annectens. The sequence continues at coordinate 772,220,082 of NC_056739.1, read as the reverse complement.
ATACAGTGCCCTTGTTTTATTGTTTAACTTTCCAGTTATGGGCATGGAGGTTGTTATACAGTGCCCTTGTTTCATAGTTTAACTCTCCTGTTATGGGCATGGAGGTTGTTATACAGTGCCATTGTTTCATAGTTTAACTGCCCAGTTATGGGAATGGAGGTTGTTATACAGTACCCTTGTTTCATAGTTTAACTGCCCAGTTATGGGCATGGAGGTTGTTATACAGTGCCCTTGTTTCATAGTTTAACTGCCCAGTTATGGGCATGGAGGTTGTTATACACTTCCCTAGTTTCATAGTTTAACTGTCCAGTTATGGGCATGGAGGTTGTTATACAGTGCCCTTGTTTCATACTTTAACTGTCCAGTTATGGGCATTGAGGTTGTTATACAGTGCCCTTGTTTCATACTTTAACTATCCAGTTATGGACATGGAGGTTGTTATACAGTGGCCTTATTTCATACTTTAACTGTCCAGTTATGGGCATGGAGGTTGTTATACAGTGCCCTTGTTTCGTAGTTTAACTGTCCAGTTATGGGCATGGAGGTTGTTATACAGTGCTCTTGTTTCGAAGGTTAACTGTCCAGTTATGGGCATGGAGGTTGTTATAAAGTGCCATTGTTTCGTAGTTTAACTGTCCAGTTATGGACATGGAGATTGGTATACAGTGCCATTGCTTCGTAGTTTAACTGTCCAGTTATGGGCATGGAGGTTGGTATACAGTGCCCTTGTTTCATAGTTTAACTGTCCATTTATGGGCATGGAGGTTGTTATACACTGCCCTTGTTTCATAGTTTAACTGTCCAGTTATGGGCATGGAGGTTGTTATACAGTGCCCTTGTTTCATAGTTTAACTGTTCAGTTATTGGCATGGAGGTTGTTATACAGTGCTCTTGTTTCATAGATTAACTGTCCAGTTATGGGCATGGAGGTTGTTATTCAGTGCCCTTGTTTCATAGTTTAACTGTCCAGTTATGGCCATGGAGGTTATTATACAATGCCCTTGTTTCATACTTTAACTGTCTAGTTATGGGCATGGAGGTTGTTATACAGTGCCCTTGTTTCATAGTTTAACTGTCCAGTTATGGGCATGGAGGTTGTTATACAGGGCCCTTGTTTCATAGTTTAACTGTCCAGTTATGGGCATGGAGGTTGTTGTACAGTGCCATTCTTTCATAGTTTAATTGTCCAGTTATGGGCATGGAGGTTGTTATACAGTGCCATTGTTTCATAGTTTAGCTGTCCAGTTATGGGCATGGAGGTTGTTGTACAGTGCCCATGTGTCATAGTTTAACTGTCCAGTTATGGGCATGGATGTTGTTATACAGTGCTCTTGTTTCATAGTTTAACTGTCCAGTTATAGGCATGGAGGTTGTTATACTGTGCCCTTGTTTCATAGTTTAACTGTCCAATTATGGGCATGGAGGTTGTTATACCATGCCGTTGTTTTGTAAATTAACTGTCCAGTTATGGGCATGGAGGTTGTTATACAGTGCCATTGTTTCATAGTTTAAGTGTCCAGTTATGGGCATGGAGGTTGTTATACAGTGCCATTGTTTCATAGTTTAAGTGTCCAGTTATGGGCATGGAGGTTGTTATACAGTGCCATTGTTTTATAGTTTAAGTGTCCAGTTATGGGCATGGAAGTTGTTATACGGTGCCATTGTTTCATAGTTTAACTGTCCAGTTATGGCATGGAGGTTATTATACGGTGCCATTGTTTCATAGTTTAACTGTCCAGTTATGGGCGTGGAGGTTGTTATACAGTGCCATTGTTTTATAGTTTAAGTGTCCAGTTATGGGCATGGAGGTTGTTATACAGTGCCATTATTTTATAGATTAACTGTCCAGTTATGGGCATGGAGGTTGTTATATAGTGCCATTGTTTTATAGATTAACTGTCCAGTTATGGGCATGGAGGTTGTTATACAGTGCCATTGTTTTATAGATTAACTGTCCAGTTATGTGCATGGAGGGTGTTATACAGTGCCATTGTTTCATAGTTTAACTGTCCAGTTATGGGCATGGAGGTTGTTATACAGTGCCATTGTTTCATAGTTTAACTGTCCAGTTATGGGCATGGAGGTTGTTATACAGTGCCATTGTTGCGTAGTTTAACTGTCCAGTTATGGGCATGGAGGTTTTTATACAGTGCCATTGTTTTATAGTTTTATTGTCCAGTTATGGGCATGGAGGTTGTTATACACTGCCATTGTTTCATAGTTTAACTGTCCAGTTATTGGCATGGAGGTTTTTATACAGTGCCATTGTTTCATAGATTAACTGTCCAGTTATGGGCATGTAGGTGATTATACAGTGCCATTGTTTCATAGTTTAACTGTCCAGTTATGGGCATGGAGGTTGTTATACAGTGCCATTGTCTCATAGTTTTTTGTTTAGGAGTTTATTATGGCTGTACCATGGTGCATACATCTTGGTTTCGGTCAATAAATAAATATATCAACTGCAGTTTTAAATGTCATAGCTAACTTTGTACCATTCATAAGTCATGGCTGTGAAACACTCCATAAACAGTAGGCTGACTTTTTATACGGTAATGTCGGTACATCATCACTCTACATAGTCCACAAAACACATACAGTGGTAACCCTCTTGACCATAAATAACACAAATTACCATACAAATGTTATTGAAGTCCTGTTATGTCACATGTCACCTAAAGAACATGAGGTGTACCCCAATATCCTTGAGAAATTAACACCTAAAAGTAACATAGTTATAAATGAGTAATTTTGGCTTCTATACAATTTAAATACGTCCATTGTCTTCTTGACTTTGTTAACTCCAACTACCTCATACAACCAGTGAAAAATCCTAAGGCATTAAAGATCATAGCTCTTGCCCTGATCTGCATACCCTTTTTGCACATAGTCCTACCACCATCCTTTTCCATATGACCATGGCATTGCACTTTAATTTCTCCAAATCTTTTGAATTTCTAATATTATGACGGGAATGGACACCATTCCTATGTCAAAGTATTATTAAAGTTCATGAAATTAGTATTATTTCAGTCTTTGATGTCAGCAAGGAATGCTTTCCACAGCACCCGCAATGTGCCCAGTAATTACTCCTTCTACAGTTTGTATGGGGTTACATGGATTGGTATCATATCTAAATATGATTGTAGATTCTTTTTTATAAGACCCATTGCTCTTACTATTATTGGAACTGTCTGGGTATCTTTCTTCTACGTTGCTCTCATTTCTGCCTGCAAATCCTGATACTTTATGACTTTGTGACTCTCTGTATGCAGCACACTGTAGTCACTGGATGTGGTGATTTCAATGATCAATACTACTTTTGTCTTCTTTTCTTGGACCACTATATCTAGTTTTCTAGCATATATCTTTTGAACTGTTGGTAATGGGTGATCCCATGTGATATAAACTTCATCATTTTCTATGATGCTTTGTAGCTCATGTTTCTAGTCTTTTTTCAGCCACTTCAATATCATAATGTTTGCACAATCCCCAGTGCAACAGTCTTGCCACATTATTATGCCTTTCAGTATACAGTTCTTCTGCCATTAGTATATCACAGCCAGCAATGAGGTTTGCAACTGTTTCCAATTCTGTTTTACAAAACCTACATTTGTCTGTTTCTCCCACATGTTCAATGGACTTTGTAAGCAAACATGTACACAGCCCACTATCTTGGGCCGCCAATATTAACCTTTCATCTCTTGGTTTAAATGCACCTCTCCTTAACCATTCCTGCATGTGTTCCTGATCAACATGAGGTTCTTCCAGAAGTTTTCTATACTTGCTACTATATTTATGCATTTCCACATTTCTTGCCTTCTCATCTGGTCCTTCACCTTATATTCTTTCTTTTGTTTTTTTGGCACATTCAGTTGCTGCCTGATTTTTATCTGCTTCTGGCTTGATTTCCATTCCTGCTTGAAGTCGATATACTTCTGCTAGATTAAGCACAGAAGTCATCTTTATTCTCCTCATGTTTCAAAACTTTCATTAAGTTTGGGTCTTGTAAAGTCAGCAGATATGTGCGGTGTCCCACAATTGCAGATCTATGCATGTAATTTAGTTCAAAGAGAACAATACCTCCTTCAGTATGGGGAATATATAATCTTGGTATACACTGATTTTTATAAATCATTTGGTGAGCATGAAGCATCCTTCTTGTTTTCCTATCTAATCTATCCAACATGTTTTGAGGCCAGTCAATCACTCCAAAATTGTTAAGTTAGGACAGGAAGAACAAATTGGTTTATAGCTTGATTTCGTTCCTAGATGTCAGTACTGTTTTCAGGATTAATTTAAGTCTTCCGAAGTATTTCTTACTAAGCTTTATTCACATTTGTTGATTTTTTTTTTGTTGATCCTTTACCTGGTTAAGAGTCGCCACAGTGGATCACCTGTCCGCTCATGATTGGCAGTGGAGTTTTACGGTGTCAAGTTGTCAGCCCAGTGCCCAACCTTCCACAGAAGGCACACACACACACATGACTAGGGCCAATTTAGAGTATCCAATCCACCTACAGCATGTCTTTGGGAGGAAACCGGAGCACCTAGAGGAAACCCACACAACCACAGGGAGGACTTGCAGACTCCGCACAGAAGGCACCCCAGACAAGGATTGAACCGGAGAACCTCTTGCTGTGAGGCGGCAATGCTAACCGCTGCACCACCGCAGCCACCCACTGTTAATCCTTCATCAATTCTCAAATATTTATACACTCCTTCTTGCTCAAGTTCTTTTATATCACATTATTATCCCAAACTGATGTTTTCCTGGTGTTGCAGTTTTCCCGCTTTAAAGGGTGCTTTTGCACATTTATCAAGACCAAATGACATTCTTATATCACCTGAAAAAGGTCTGACAACTTGTAGATGTGCTTTCAGTTCCTCATCTGATGAGTTATACAGTTTTAAATTATTGACAAAGAGAAGATGAGAAGCCTTTACACTTTTTTGTTTTCTGGGAGCCAAATTATAGCCATGGCCTAAGCTGTTAAGTAGGGTCTGTATTACCAGATCAAAACTTTAGTTAGTTGAATAACTAAAGATCAATCTGGTAATATTGAAATCCAAAATCTGTGACCGGTCAGTTTCACGCAGGGAAATAATTCCTTTGGCCACAGCAAAAAAAAGACTTTTAAACCCAAACCAAGTGGGGGGGAGGTCACCCCCCCACACCCTCCATTGTGGGGGGATGTGCCCCCAAACTAAGTATACCAACTCCGAGATTGCTCTACATTGGAGGAAAGGGCATAATCTGCATAATGGTCAAGGGAATTCTTTCCCTGTGTGAAATCAGTCATTCATGGTTTTTGGATTTTGATACTACCAGACTGATCTTTAGTTATTCGACTAACTAAAGTTTCAATCTGCTAATATAGACCCATTAAGGAGACAAATGGGTTAAGGGCAAGGCAGAATAGCAACCCTGGAATATTCCCCCCTTTGAAATGTTATCCCTGGGATAACAATTTGTCCTTTATCATGGTTTAATTGCAAAGTGGTCTGCCACTGTTTCATGGTCACTGTAACGTAGTCGATTAGTGCAGGGTGTAGCTTATACATTTTTAAGTACTCTTTTATCCATGAATGTGGAACACTATCAAATGCTTTTTTGTAGTCAATCCATGCCATACTTAGATTTTTCCCCTTTTTACAGTTCCCCACTATAACTTTATTTAACAACAAATTATCCTTTGCTCCATATGACTTTCCTTTATTACCCTTTTGCTCTACTTCCTTAATTTAATTTTCTTCTAAATGACTATAAACTCTGTCGGCATCAATTCCCGTATATAGTTTATATGTCATCAGAAGGCAAGTTATTGGTCTATAATTTTTAGGGTAGCCTGCAGGTTCACTCTTAAGTAGAAGCATTGTTTTTCCTGTTATTAACTACATTGGCGTCTGCTCGGGGTGCACATATAAATAGTTCTTACTCATGACTAAATCTTTATGCAAAAATATTAATACTTTCAGCCAAAAGTTAAGTACTGCATCTGGGCCTGGAGTTTTCCAATTAGAGGCTTTTCTTAACTTTGTTTCAATCTCTAGGGCTGTAACTACATCCCATTTCATATCCTGTACCTTTAAACCTCTTATTCCTTCTTTAACTTCATCTATCCATTAAGCATCTTTGTTATGTTCCACAGGAACTTTATAGATACTTCTCCAAAATGCGTCTATTTCTTGTTTTTTGGCAATCTTTCAATTCCTTTTACCTTATTTCCCAATTCTCTATAAAACTGTTTTGCGTCATCAATAAATTGCTTATTTTGCAGTTTTCCTTTATATTTATAGGTTCATAGGTGTGTCCTTAGTAATGCCTCTGGAGCCTTTACAAGCCTAGTCCATAGGATTACCCTGGCATTGTGCCACCCAACTTTAGTTTCCAGGGTCTCTGTTGAGTAGAGCCACTAAAGTGATCCCCGGGGTGAATTTTTTATTTCCCATCCACTCATCAAGATTTCCCTTGAAGAGGGACAGTGAGGTGCTCTGTTTGACATGTATGGGAAGTCTGTTCCAGAGCATGGACAGTCTCTGGGAGAGGAACCTTGTCCCTCCAGCACTTTCTGTTGTTTGTAGTAATGAGGTTGAGGTTTCTGGAGCGTGTGGTGTGGAGGGATTGGGATTTCTTTAGATGCAGCATTTCTAACAGAGCTGGGTCAGACATGGCTTTGTAAGTCAAGCAGAGATCGCCTCTAAGTAGGCGATATGAGAGAGAGAGAATAGTTGGAGTTTTTTTAGTCTGTCCATATAGGACAAGTGTTTAAGGCCTAGGGTCCTCTTTGTGAGGTACTTTTGCGGCCTATCCAATTGTTAAAGATATCTAGTGAGGTACATGCCAAATGAGCATTGCACTCGATGATTCGCCTAATGAGGGAGACAATGACATCTTTCTTCCTGGATGCAAAACACTTAGTAATGAGATGTGCCACATAGAAGGACTTTCTGACAATAGTGGCAGTGTGGTGGTCAAAAGAGAGGTTGCTGTCAACCTGTGTTCCCAGATCTCTTATAACACCTTCTGTGTTCAGTGGACTACCATCAATGTGGTAATTCATGGGAACTGGGTTTTTTCGAAAGGCTATGATGACACATGTTTTGGCATTGAGCTTAAGGCCATGGTTCTGACACCAGTCATTGGTCTCCATGAGGCCTTTCTGTAGGATGTCAACATCACTGGGGGAGTTAATAATGGCTCCCAACTTGCAATCATCTGCAGAATTTGTCAGCCACAGTCCCTTTGTGTTGGACTGGATTTCTGAGAAGTAGATACCAAACAGAAGAGGACCCAGGACCAATCCCTGTGGAACTCCGCTTGTGACTGGTCAGCAGTCTGACTTGGAGTCAGCTACTTTCACACTGTGGGTTCTATCTGTGAGTCACTTTGCAACCCACCTACTGATATAGGGGTTGATACCTAGCTTAGTGAGTTTTTCTATGATTCCTGAGTGGAGAATGGTATCAAAGGCCTTTGCCAGATCAAGGTAGGCTGTATGAACCACCTTTTCATCAACCACAGCTCTGGTGAATGACTCAAAGAAGTCAACCAAGTTCACAAAACCAAACTGTGTGGGATCCAAAGTTTGGAGATTCCCTATATCCTTGTTTATTAGGTCCATGATGATGCATTCCATAGCTTTGCATATCAGACTTGCCAGGCTAATGGGGCGATAGTTCCCAGGGTCTGTAGTTGCTCCTCCTTTGTGGAGAGGGATGACTATAGCAGTGCACCATTCGATAGGAACAAAGCCTGACGTGAGGCTGTGATTGAACAGGGCACACAGGTGAGGTGCCAGTTCACTCTGTAGTTCATTTAGAACACAGCCAGGGATATTGTTAGGTCCCATAGAAGCTGTATTCTTGGCCTTGGACAGTGCTGTTTTAACCTGTGCAGCAGTAATACTGGGTGCCTGGCAATCTACTGGTATTGTGATTGGTCCTTTTGGGGGGAGGGGTAAAGTTGGCACTGAATCTGGCAGCCAGTATATTGGCAATATCTGTTGGCTCAGTATAGGAGGTACCATTGTGCAGTAGCACAGAGCAAATCTGGGTATTGCCGTGGAAGTTCTTTACATAACTATAGAAGGGCTTGTGGTTGTCTTTACTATCTGTTAGAATTCTGCCTTCATAGCTAGCTTTAGAGGATTTGATGAGGGATCTCAACTTTTTGTTGAGGCTTGTAAGGGAGATTTCCAGCCTTGGGACTTCACTTTATTCCAAATCAGTTTCCTCCTTCTGTTGTAGAATTTGTTTATGGCAGGACACCACCAGATTGGCTTCCTTTCTTTGGAGAAGAGCATCTTGGTTTTATTGGGTATGGCGAGATCCATGCATTTGTGTGCGTGTTCTTACAGTGCACTGGTGTATGATTCGGTGGTCATGCAACTATTCTCCATTTACATGGGTGCCGTGAAGTTGCCCACCTCTGTTCTTAGGAGCCCAAAGTTAGCTTTGGAGAAGTTTATCATGGTAGTTACCTTTGCTTGGGTGGGGAAGGGGTGAGAGGGATGTGGATTTCCAAAGTGATTCGTTTGTGGTCAGATCTAACCAGGGAGGAGTTGACTATTGGTGTAGAGCAACAGTCACCCATGTTAGTAATGACCAGGTCAAGGATGTTGCTACCTCTTGTGGTGGTAAGAACAATCTGGTCCAGGGCATTGGAAGTAATGAATTCCAGGAAATGTTGCGCAAGTGTATTGGTACATGGGTAGTTTTCCCAGTTAATGGAGGGGTAGTTGAAGTCACCCAGCATGAGTGTGTTAGGTTGGACTCTAATATTCTCCAGGGTGCTTAGGAACATGGAATGAGTGTCTTGGGACATGGTTGGGGACCTATAACAGGCTACAACCTGAATCGCTGTCTTACCCAATGTTAGCTGCACCTGAAGTATCTCTGATGCGTTATATTGGGCTACCAGTCTGGAGGTGTGCACATCCTTTATGAATATGGAAACACCAACAACTTTGGAGCTTTGATCCAAGTTCTGGGGCCAAAAGGTGTGGAATGAGTTATAGCCTGGTAGTGCATGGGGTGCTTTCTGCTGCCTTGAACCAGGTCTCTGTTATTGCACAAATGTCAATGTTCTCCAATTTAAGGAGTGCTTTGAGTGAGTTCATTTTGAGATTTAGACTTCTAGCATTGAGCAGCATGACCCTCAGATTGCATTTGTTTGTAGCTGTTATGGTGGTAATTTGGTTTTTGGAATACCACCTAAAAAAGGCACTATAGGGGTGGCAAAAGCCTTGGCCAGTATCCGGAAGCCCAGGGGTGACAGATGCAGGCCATTTCTGGCAAAGCATCGAGGTCTGTCAATCATGTCATCCCAGACAGACAGATACTGGATCCCCTTAGAATGACACCAGAAACTTAGCAAATTGTTGAAATCAATAATTTTCTGCTTGTACTGTGGTATCATTCTGGGTGATATTAAAATGCTGCTCAGAGCTAGGGTCATACTCGCCTGGGCTACATAATCCAAGAACTCCTCCATGTCGCTTTCCATGTAGTCCAGGGAGGTATGTCTCAGGTCATTCACACCCACATGTACAATGACAGAGTATCTTCTAAGTTTTTCCACCTGTGCTGACTTTTTTGTTTGTTATTTGCAATACTGCATGATAGAACCTGATCTGTTCTAATACTATGCATTGCTTCTATCATATCTGTCTTTCTTAGCATTTTTTTAGATCTGTTCCTTCTTCTATAGTCTTCTAACAGTGACACCTTTTGTCTTAACTGCTTTATAGTTTTCTCTGTTTGAAATTTCCATGATGGTATTCATTTTTTCCCCTGCCTTTCCCTCACTACCCTGTGTTCTTGTGGTAGAAATTTATCAGTTATTAATTTAGCTGTACAATAATATAGCCTGTTTACGTCTGTTATATCACATGGATCTCTATGGACAGTCCTAGTTACTGTGTTCATTTGTTTTATCAGACTTCTGACTTTGGGTTTTATTAACCTTCGGCAGTCTATTTCTTTCATTGATCTTCATATATCTGTCTATGTCTATTAAATCAAGCAGCTCTTCTCTTAGCTCATTTTCTTCCAAACTGAGGTCACATCCCTTGTTTTCCAATTCCTGCAGGCATTCTATAGAAGGTTGTATAGCATCTTCCTATGGCACATTCTCTTGTGCCATCCATTGTTCTATCATATGGGAACTCACTGGCCTATTACTCCTCAACATCGACTGCATCAGAGATTCCACGGTATTCTGTTCCTTCCCTTGTTGTCTAGCTTCAAGTGAATGTTTATACTGGTTTCCTGTGGAAGGCTCCAAATTATCTTCATATGGCACCTGATCAGTTGCTCCCTGTTCCACTGGTTTCCCCTTAATTTGGATATCCATTACTCTATCCTTTTGTGATGCTTTCTGAATTAGATTTTTCTACACTGAATCCTTTACTTTGCAGGGACTCCATAACCTCATTTTCTGTTTCTTTAACTTCTCCATTACTAATCTCATTTTCTACTTTTCCTCTTTGTCTTCTTATTTTTTGTATTGTAAAGGTTTCCATGTCCGGATTCCTTTGTCTGTATTTCTCTTCAAATATATTTGGTGCTGCTTTTTTGTATTGGTTACTTTTTCTTTCTCCTTTGCATAAATATTACACCATATTAAATCTCTTTTTCTTTCACATATCCATATTTCTTTTTTAGATATTTCCTGATCTTCCTGCTTCTCCCTACTTTGGGGACTCACTCCGTCCTGCTGTGGTATAGCCTGTGTTAGACCTTCTACATCAAATTCTTCACTTCACAGTCATGCCATAACTTCAACCTTTTTTTTAACTTCTACTTTACTTATCTTCTTTTCTACATTCCATCTTTGTGATATTATTTTTTTATTGTGAAAATTTCCATATTTGGATGCCTTTGCCTATATTTCTCTTTGAATATCTTTGGGGCTGCCTTCTTTACATTGATTAATTTGGCTTTCTCATTTGCATAAATGTGACACCATATAAAATCTCTGTTTCTTTCCCATGTCCATATTTCTTTTTTATACTTTTCAAATATCTCTTTGTTTTTATTGTTTATACTTTTGCACTTCTTCAAATGCTTCCTCAGATGCTTCTTTTTCTAAACAGATCAATGTTTCTTGATCTATATACTGTCTCTCACAAATCTGTTGTATTAATGAACACAAATTTGCATTGGAAGCTTCTGACAGTTTTTCTTGCTGAAGTATTTTTCTTTCCTCCAATTTCTCTCTTAATCATTTTGTATATCTTGTGTCTGGAAATTCTGGGCTTTTTATGGTACAGTGTGCTGCCTGTAGTGTGAGAGTAAATCAATGGAATCCTGCAGTTAGTCGGTGCTTCATTCAGGATGAATTTCTCTGCCATGTGCCCTTTGACTGCCAGGATAGGACTCAGCTCCCTGATAATCCTGAATTGGATTAAGTAGACAAATAGAAAATGAATGAATGAATACTAAATGAAATAATGTTTACACAAAGGTATATGATATCCATAATAATACTGACCAGGATGACCAGGACAGGACCTAATACCAAATAAGTTCTCTAGTTTTGATGGCAATAGCAAAGCAGTACATAGCAGTATTATAGCCTCTAAACTGTTTTGGTTTGTAAACTCCCTTTGAGAAATTTCTGTAAACAGGTTTGTTTATGCCATGCATAAAGCATGAACATATTAAATATTTCATGTGGACAAGTGCTTCACCACTATTCACTGCATTTGTAATGTGAAAGTTTATTCTTCCACGGGAAGTTTAATGCACAAGTCTGTAAATATTCTAATAATCACCCTTCTTTGTGTTTCTAAATTCACAAGAAGAATTACTGTCTGTAAAAAACATTGAATAAACTACCATTAAGAATTAGGTATAACGTAATTTGATTGCCTCATTTAAAAGTTCCCTAGACATATGGATGTGTACTAGAGTATATTCAGTGATTTTAGTGTCTGTGTTTTGATATGGCACTTTGGGCTTATATGGAGTAGTAACATACTATGAAACTATAATTTAACAGGTTATTTATATGAATGGGTCCCTATATTTGCAGTGTAGTAGTCCCACTACCCATATTTTTTCAGCCTCAGGCATTTGCAGACCCCCTCCTTTGACATGCATTCCACAAATGCTCCTTCTCAGAGGGTGTATTACAACTCAAAAAACACTACTCCAAAGAAATCAACCAACCTGATAATAAATTATTTTGTGTAAAAAGGTTTGTTGAGTTTCTCACTCATATTGCAGAGGGAGAACAAAAGCAGTAGCCAGGTTTCCAGAAAGCATTATATCCTTGCTTTAACTTCATATCTGCATGTAAAACTCATCTAGGATATTGTACAGCTGTGTCAGTTATCCCAGGCACAAACTCCAATAGGACTTTACCTATAGGAAAAGGCCACCTAATAATCATTTTTGGCTCTGGGGGTCTACCTAAAAGTGGCTACAGCCTGCTCACCAGGCCTGTTTCCTGTATTCAGTAACAGGATAGTCAGATGGTCTTATATGATAGTGGAAGGAAGCAGTTACCTGCAGTTTAGTATAGTGGCTACCTTACAGAATGTCATACTAATTAAAGTACACTATGGGGCAGCTTGTCAGATCTATGTGTGCATTGCAGGTCTGATGTGGGTCATGTCTGCATAGGGTCACCCTATCATGGGGGTGGGTTTGGCATCATGCTTAAGGTCTTCACCTCTTAGACACAAGGTACAGGGTTTCATTCTGACCTCAGGTTACTGTCTAGGCTTAAAATGGCTCTTCAAGGCAGTTATCCTAGTATTTGACTATGAACCTATGGTGCTACATTGAAGTGGTGACATTTGTGAAGGAAGATGTCATTTGCACCAGAGTTTGTAGAATTAGTGCTATGTGCTGTTTCCTGATTCTTCTGACTGTGCCTCATACCTCTCAACCTCTTAAGAGTAAGAAATCTGGATAAAGCCATAAAAAAGTGCTACAAATAGTGACAATTTTGAAATATTGCTTTTACAGACTTAGAAAGTTGATAGAATAATAGGTTTTGCATTAGCATGAATTTTCTGAAGGATATGAAGTCTAAAACTCAAATGTCTGTCATTATTTTCTAATTTCAGTCTTTAATGATTTGCATTAATTTGCCAGAAAGCCTCAATTTTATAAAAATGGACAGAAAATATAAGGCAAAAATCCGGACATTCTGCGAAAATCTGTACAGTTTAGAGGTATGCGTGTGTCATGCTTAAAGTTAGTTATGTGTGAATATATGCATTATTAAATCCGTCTATCAACAAATGCCTGGTAGTAGCACATTTTAGGATCAGCAGAAAAGGCAGTCAGCAGCATAGTATGGATGGCAGGTACAGAGGGGTCACCACACACAAGATCATTCAGTATTAATGAAGTGCAATGTGACAGGTACTACTATATTTGTGATTAATACAGGGAAAACTGAATATGCACAACATCATTTAGCTTCCTGCAATTCTAACTGTGAAGTCAATAGTCATCATTCTGTTTTTTTTTTTTCATCACCTTATACAGAGATAATTATCTCACACTTTTCTGAAGAGAGCAGAAGAGACACAGGGGAGCCTGTTTCTTGGTGGAGGTTTCCAAATACTTAACTGCTCAGGCAAACTACTGTCATTTTCTGCAATCAGGAGACATGCAGGAACCATTAAATGTGTCTAATTAATGTAAAAGGGCACAAGAGACAATCACGGCCTCCCAGCTTATCCACTTACAAGCTTACATCATTAGCTGATCAGCATTTGAGGCCTTAATTGATTTGTTTGTCAGCTGCTTAATTTGCTTTCAAATTCATTTCATTAATTCGTTTTAAGACGTTACTCTTCTTTATTAGGTATTTTTCCTTTTTTGTTTTTAAGGTCGTGCTTTCTATCAGCTTTTACTTGATTTCCAGAGTAAATAAGAACAGCATTTAGTCTGAATACACCACAGACCTTCCTGTTTGACTGCACCCATCTAAGCCAATGTTGTTAATAAAATGTTGTCATTTTTGTTATTTGAGGAAGAAATGAGGTGGAAAAAATAACACTAAGAAGTGAAACAGCACTGCACACACACACACACACACACACACACACACACACACACACACACACACACACACACACACACACACACACACACACACACACACACTGCACACACACACACACACACACACACACACACACACACACACACACACACACACACACACACACACACAAAACACATACACCTCAGCAAACCAACATGGCCAGTGGGCAGTGCTGGATTATGGGCTCATGGGCCTGCTGCTAAAAATTATAAGCAGTCTAATAATTTGTTATGACAACAGCACTGGATTTCAGACTAAACTGCGAGTAGTTGCAGCAGGGGCTATCTGACATATGGGTCTGGACCTGTAGCTCCATTGGCTTACTTGGTAACCTGACCCTGCCAGATGGTACAGTAGGGAGATGGAATTCAGCTTTGTTAAATTAATGGCATTCTGTAGCAGTCCAGGTTTTCAATGATGACAGAAAAATTCTGAAAAAAGCAAGTATACAGTCATAAAAGTAAAAAACAAAATGGTAAATGGTTCCTAAATATGCCATTAAATGGTTATGCATTTCTCAGTAATCAGTTTATTTTTTTAGCATTTTTCTAGTTGCCTGGTTTAAAATGCACTTTTTCAAAACACTGAAAAAAAAATATCAGCATTGAACTCCATATATGCAACAGAGTCAGCTGTATTGCCATCAGGCACATGAGAAGACTGTGTCACTCTAGTAGCTGGCCAGTAAAGTATTTTGTGGTACACACTGGATAAGATAATTACTGATAATTTATTCTCTGACTTTCATAAATCTACTCACAGGGTACTTCAGTTGCAACAAAATAGTACTGAATACAGCTGATTAAGGATTTGAGAATATGCCATGTGCTTGTTCTTCACCAAGAAGATAAGCATGTAGTGTGTTTATATATATATTTTTTAAAAACAAATATTCAGAATGTCACATATTGCATTTAATCTGTGCGACTATTTATTTGGTGCACTTCCCATCTAGTCTCTGTCGACTACTCGCAATTCCCATCTAGTCTCTGGTGACTGCTTCCACTTCCCATCTAGTCTCTGTCGACTGCTCACACTTCCCATCTAGTCTCTGTCAACTGCTCACACTTCCCATCTAGTCTCTGTCGACTACTCGCACTTCCCATCTAGTCTCTGGTGACTACTCGCAGTTCCCATCTAGTCTCTGGTGACTGCTTGCACTTCCCATCTAGTCTCTGGTGACTACTAACACTTCCCATATAGCCTCTGTCGACTGTTCACACTTCCCATCTAGTCTCTGTCGACTGCTCACACTTCCCATCTAGTCTCTGTCAAGAAACATTTTACTAATCCCACCTGGAGAATAAAGATACTTATGCAGATATTTCCAAGCAAATGTTCTGAACTGTCTTGTTTTTGTGACTTTCATATTCATGTAGATGTCTTGCCATTGCTTTTCAGAAAGCTTACTGCTAATAATTTTCCCAATCTTTTCCTGTCTGTGTTTCTCCTTAGCAATACATCCTAAAAGGAATTCCACCAACCTAAAGATTGACTCCTTTGGACATTTCCTAAATGAATTATTTCCTGCAGGTATACTTTTGAACGGGGAACCAGTAAGTTTTCTGAAGTATCTGCCTTAAAGTCAGTGTACACCTCCTTCAAGCCCCAGTATATTAAGTTATCCTTGTTAATGAAGCTTACTTTTATTTTAATCCTATCCCAAGTTACAAAAGCTTGAGCTTCTCTCTGGGAACAGTGCTTCCTTTGTCTTCCCACCCATTTTACTAGCTGATCAGCTTCCTTGCCTTCATTGAAGTAGTCAAATTCTTAACTGCATCTAGCATTCCTTCTTTAATGAGTGACGTTTGTAGCCTTACCTTGCCATGAAAAATTTATGATCCTGGTTAAGGATGGATATAGGCTTATAAGAACTTACCTTCAGTGGGCCTTTTTTGGCTTTGTGAGAACAGAGATCACTATGGCCTTCCATGAAACAGGAACTGCTTTTGTGGACAGTATAATGTTCAGCTAGCTTTTCAACTTTACCAAAAGAGGTTATCCCCCAATTTTATGTAGTGCCAGTGGGACCCCATCTAATCTGGTTGTTTTTCTCATTTGGTATTTGTTTAGCTATTCCTAAAATTCTGCCTCTGTTATAGAACACATTAGACCTTGTACCTGAGGTGAGGCCGGACTCAGCATCCCTATTTTATTTAAACAGCCAGATCAAATTATCTTTCTCAAATGGGTTTTCATCCAAGTAGAAACTTGTAATTCTTGCAAAAGCTCATCAGGATCTTGGCTTGGGTCTCCTAGTCTCAGGGTAAATAATATGATGTATCCAGTTTTCTACTGTGGCCTGTCTTAAATGGGTAGCAAGAATTTTCTGCGCTCTAGCCAAGTTTCCTACAAAATTCAGAATGCCTTTCTTCCTATATTCTCTCTCTCTCTCTCTCTCTCTCTCTCTCTCTCAAGTGTCCTGTCAGTCTCAAGCTGTGCTCTCCTTATATCACCTTCCACTCCTGTTTCCCTTGCTATGTGTCTAGTCTGGTAGTTTCATAGGTAAGCACTAGGTTAGATGGCCCTTTGGGCCATTTTAAGCCTAGACAACTTCTCTTTTTGTGTACGAATTAATCTATCCAATTTGGTTAGAGATTGGCCTTACCCATCCCATGATTGATAATTATATATTACCCCTAATGAGAATAACTGAGATCATATCATAGATATTTTGATGGGACCCATGTACTGGATAAAGCATGTAGGAGCTGCCTCTGTCCATTAGTAGTATAGGGGACATCTCTGGGGTAAATTGTCTGTGTTCCATCCATAGATTCAAGTTGCACTTGAATATGGACAGGAATTAACTTTTTTATGCGGATGGGGAGTCTGTCTCAGATCAGCGGTATTGTCTGTGAGATATACCCGTCCCTCCAAACCATTCTGTTGATGTTGCAGAAGAGGTTTAGATCTCCAGACTGAGTATTTCTGATGCCTTTGGACTTGCTGATGTACAATAAATAATGGGGTGGAGGATGCCTTGTATGCCAGACACAGGATACCTCTTAGCAGTCTGTAGGATGCTGAGTATAGTGACAGGGTTTGAGTTGATCCATGTAGGACATGTTATTTAAATCTTGTGTTCTTTTAGTAAGATACCTCTGTGGGCAATCCAGTTGTTGCATGTGACTAGACAGATACATGCCAAAGGAGGCGTTATATTCAGTGACTGGCCTGAGGCTCTTAAATCCATTTCTGCTATTCCTGTATTATGAATTACTCAAAATCTTTCTTCAGTTGCACGTTTTCTCAGTTTATATCCACTAATTGGGACCAGCTGAATTAGGGAAGACCCCTATCCCTAATAAGGTTTTTCCAGCATTTATGGAATTGAGATGAAGAGCTGAACAAACTGGGAATCAGCAATGTAATAATGTTATCCTTTTATCCAGTTTTTATTCCATAATTGAGGGGTCATGGTCAGCCAGAACTATGGACAAGACATCCCACCTATTTACCAAGTACATTTCGTCCCTGGAAATATATATCCTATCAACAGTATCCCTTGTATGTTTTGAAAAGTGAGTGTAAATCATTGTGCTCTTTCCTTCTGTTACATATACATCATATAAGCCTAACATCTCCATTAATCTCCCAAAGCAGTCCATAGACTGTGGACTTGCCTCTTTCAGGGACCATCTCTAACACTGATGACCAAATGAAGGTCAACCACCTGCAACCATAGTCCAGTTTAAAAATTAATTCATTCTCTCTACGACTCTTTAAATTAATGTTAGGCCCAGGTGCCTATATATTCCAGTTACAGTTATTATCCTTTGCTCTATTTGTGATCTAATTGCAACATGTTGCCCCTCTTTATGTATACATCTCTCCAGCTCCTGGTACTTTCGCCTCATGTTTAACAAGATTGCCACTCCTTTTTTCCTTTTTTGCATTTGTACTCCTGAAGTTATGACAGTGTAACTTTATCTTTGTAATTTCTTGTGTTCCTCTCTGTTGATGTACATCTCTATATGTAGCCATACCTCAGCTTTGGTATGGCTAAACATTTGTGAGGCTCATGGAATTTCTTCAGCTACCACTTTGTTTTCTGTTTTCAAGGCTGATTCTTTCTGTTTAACTCTCCAGCTCCAGGTCAAACATTGCACCACAATTATAGAGGTCAAAACTTCTTGTACCGTAGCTTGAATAAGGTTGAAAGTGATCTTGATCTTGGCCATCCTGACAACCTTGACTTGTTGGGTGAATTCGATCTTGAATCTAATATGACTACAAAGTCTGCCCTTACTGACCCAATAAGTACTTGAGGGTCCTTGTTGACCAGATACCTCAGTTCTGGTTTCTGAAGTGATTGCACCGATGCAGATTTCACCTTAGTCAAGATCTGTCTCAAGTTGATGGAGATAGCAGATAGCATTGCTTGAGGTCAGACTAACTGTTCATAATCCTGACCTTGAGTTTTTCAACCTAGCAACATTCTCTTTTTGGGGTTGAACTTTTTAGCCTCACCATAATTTTCAGTGGATTGTCTTCCATTCTTATACTGCCATCCTTCTGGGAACTCTAGAACTTGTATGCATCTACACCTTCACCTACCCACACTGGACAAAGGCTTGGGCTCTGTATATCAGTTAATATAAGTTTCTGGTGAAACTACCATTTTATCTTTGGTACTCTTTGTTATAAAACTACAAGAAAAATAGCAGCTACCTTTAAACTCCTTATATTTTGTAACACAGGAAATGGATATTACATTTGTGTTAATGCCAGAGGTGTAGCTACCTATTCTAGTGTCCTGTGCCATCCCCCAATATGGTGTCCCCTCATCATCAACCCTCTTTTTCCATTTTTCTACATGGGGCCAGTGTCCTGTTAACTGTCTCCATCTCTCTTGATTTAATGCCACCCTTCTACCTTCTTCAACAGTCATACCTGACTGTCATAGATTTTCTCTCACACAATCCATCCACCTCTTTGCTGGATGCACTTGTTTCCTCATAACCTCTTCCTGTCTGTCCCAAATTTTCTTCACCAGATTATCTTCTGCTTTTCTGCACATACGCCTGAACCATGGTAATCTGTTCTCTTTGATCTTTTCTATAACTGGTGCTACTTTGGCTTCTGCTCTTATGCCATCATGACTTCATATGTCCCACAGTGTGCATTCTACCATCCATTCCAAGCACTCCATTTCCATCACCTCTAGCTTCCTCAGTTACTCTGTCTTTACTGCCCAGGTTTCTGTAGCATACAGTAGTACTGGTTGCACCACTGTTTTGTACACCTTGCTTTTTATCTTCTTTGGCATTTTTCTGTCTTTCATATACTACACCTGACACTCTACGCCAGTTAGCTGCAGCCCCTATGATTCTAGATTTGACTTCTTTGTTCAGACTTTCTTTTTCAACCACCCCTCCCAGATACATGAAGCTGTTAACTTGTTCCCCTATCTTCCCTTCTATCTCAATTATCAGCTTCTTCTGATTTCCCCAATTTGTTGTCATTACCACTGTCTTATCTGTATTTAAATTCAGCTCATGTGCCTTCAGTTTTGCATTCCATTCCCCTATCCTTTGATGAAGTTCTTACTCTGAGTCTGCCTGTAATGCCACATCATTGACATACAACAACTTTGTTGATCTGTCCCCTCCGACCTGTTTGCTAATGTATTTTATCACCAGTATGAGCAGCAGTGGGCTCAGAGCTGAACCCTGGTGCATACACACTCCCACTGGGAACCCATCTGTGAGATCAAATACTGTTCATATTTGAACCACTGGGTCCTTGTACATAGCCTCCACTAATTCTACCAATGTTTCTGGGACTTCAAACCACCACAGGACTGCCCAGATCAGCTTTCTTGAGACCTTGTCATATACTTTCTCCAACTCTAAGAATGACCAGTTGGACTCTTTCCTCATCTCTAGCTTCTTCTCAGCTATCTGTCTCACTGCAAAAATCGGATCAGTTGGGCTGCATCCTGATCTAATTCTGAACTGCTCATGTCCCATCTTACTTTCTACTACTCTGCATATCCGTTTATCAATCATCGTCTCTGAAACTTTCATGCAATGTGACAGGAGTTGGATACCTCTGTACTGCCCACAGTTGTGAATGTCCCCTTTGTTCTTAAACACTGGAACCAGTATGTTTACTCTCCAGTCATCTGGAGTATGCCTTTCTCTCCACACTGCTATGAGTACCCTCAGAAGCCATTTCTCCCCTGTTTCATGAAGTATGTTTATCATATCTGCTGTAACCTTATCTGAGCCGGCTTCTTTCTCTGATTTCATATTCCTTAGTGTTGTTCTTCTAGGGTGGATTCCTCTTCCTCTCTCATCATAGGCTGTGTCTGGAGTACTACAGCTTCTGTGGGGTTTTCTTCATTTAGAAGCTGCTGGAAGTACTCCTATCTGTCCCCACAACTTTAAGTTAAGGAGCAAAAAGAAGAAAAAAAATCAGACCACTTGCTATAAATGTGCTACAGTCTGAATACCACACATGGCGTATACCATGCACTGAGGCACCTTCCCTGTTCACCCCATACTAACTAAGCCACTGGGTAATGTATTCAATTTTTATGTAAGAGTATGATTGTGTTGCTGTTCTGCCTCATGTAAGGCTTTCTATCCATCCTCCTTTTTCATTTGTACATGGAATTTTAGTTGTTATTTCAATTTATGTTGGTTTTCATCTGAATCTATTACTGTGTCATATTGTACCACCTTATAGAGATCTTCCATTTTCCTTTCCTTGTCTGACTGGATGTAGAAATTACTATGTATCTTGTACCAGCATATGTATGGCTTTCCATCCTGTCCTGTTCAGACTGCAACTAGAATTCCTCAGACATTGTATCACTTTTTATATAACACCTTAAATGGGGATGGATTTGGATATGGATGATGTTATACATGAGTATTCCATTTTATTCAAGAGAGTCAGCCCTATTTCCTGTACTGAAAGGAGGAATAGCATAGCTTTGGTTCTGTTTACCTGGATCTGCACCTGATACCACCTTTTTGGCCTTATAATATGTGTATTAACAGATAATATACTTTGTATCAATTCTTAACCAACGTTTTTATATTATGTCTAATTTGTTATAATTATTTTAACTGTAAATGTTTTATTTTTGAAGATTGTATAATTATTTTTCTTAAAATGTTTTTTTTTTTTAATTTGGAGCTTTTCTCCTTGGGCCTTCTTTGAAAATGAGCTTCTACCCAGTTGGACTTTCTAATAATCAAATGTCAATAAATAAATAGGGCTGTCTTATTTAATGTTTTACCTTGAATTAGTTCTTGTCAGTGGTTCAGTCCTACATCTTTTGAAATGAGGTGAAACCTAGTTGTGTTAGCCTAATCCTTATCGTCAGCCCCCCCCCCAAACACACACACTCTTCAAACACATATATCCCATTTCCTACACATTACTCTAACTCTAGCACACATAAACACTGCATGTGTGCACGTGTGAGCAGGCACACAGACACACACACACACACACACACACACACACACACACACACACACACACACACACACACACGCACACACACACACACACACACACACACACACACACACACACACACACACACACACACACACACACACACACACACACACACACACACACACACACACACACACACACACACACACACACACACACACACACACACACGCACACACGCACGCACACACACACACACACACACACACACACACACACACACACACACACACACACACACGCACACACATTTAACTCTAATGCCAAAACTTTCACTGCAAACAAAAGTTTCAGCATTAGTACCCAATTCTACATAATTTACATTTGATATTTATTTATTTGTCTTTGCTTAGCAGGAAAGACTAATTGGGTAATACCCATTTTCAGTGGAGACCCAGGAAGAAAACTCCATTTGTTCATATTGCATTATACTAAGTTCCAGTTAAACAGAGTAGTTACATTTCTATTTACGTTTATACACATACAGTAGTTACATTTATACATTATAAGATTTTACAGAGGTGGAAGTTACTAAAGAGAAAGTTCATGTGCAACTTAATGAATTGTACAGGCAGCACTTATGCATAAAAACTGTTGTGTCATTTCAGTGAAAGGCTGAGAGTATTCTGTTTAAGGGCAATATTTTAAGAGTATTGTACTGTAAAGACAAAGTCTTGTGACGAGCATGTGCAACCAGGATTTTATTCAGCACTTTGACAGTTGCTGGCTTTGATCAACTAACTACTTGACCAATTGTAACACCAAAAATGTAACAAAATGCAACATATCCACAGATAGATAGATAGATAGATAGATAGATAGATAGATAGATAGACAGACAGATAGGTAAATATTAGACAGACATACAGACAGATATAAGCCAGTGAAACGTCTTTTCAACCCCAGAAGCTTATTCCAGTGTACTATCTTATCTTTGGGCTACAAGGTGCCCCTGGGACCTTTCAAAGATTAAAGGACACCATCCTAGAGCCCTGTGCCAGATATGCTGCCACTTACCTACAGGGTGTCATGATTCACACTGAGGATCGGAACTCCCATCAAGCTGAGGTA
This sequence comes from Protopterus annectens, assembly GCF_019279795.1. Classification (NCBI taxonomy): domain Eukaryota; kingdom Metazoa; phylum Chordata; order Ceratodontiformes; family Protopteridae; genus Protopterus; species Protopterus annectens. Next base: position 772,197,455 of record NC_056739.1, on the reverse strand, counting down.
CAGACTACATCAAAATCTCTATACAAGCTAAACTGACATGCAATGCCTCTAAAAGTAAGTTAGGATTGACAGAGGTAAAATAGTTAGGATGTTTAATGGGAGAGGGGATTTCCAGGCCTCAAAAAAAAAAAGAAAGAAAAGCTAGGAGCTGTGAGAAATTGCCTATTCCGCATATTAAGAAGCAAGTGAGGCCACTCCTAGTATTGGGTAGGTACTATTGAAAATTTGACTCTCTTTGTCATCTCTAGTATCCTCTTACAGATTTGACAGGGGGAAATGCACCTTAAAGTGAAATGGACACAAAGGGTAGATAATGTCTTTAAATATTTGCAGGAAGTGTTATGTTTAGAACCTGTTTTAGCTCTCAGTAAACCCTTTGCAGTTGATACTGATGCATTAGAAGTAGGCTTGGGGCAGTGCACTCACAAGACTTCTATGAGGAAGTACACCCTGTATGATTTTTTATGTTTCAAACTAAGCAGATCAGAGACCAGGTATAAGACTATAAAAGGGAAGGCTTGGCAATCAAGCAAGCTTTTTTATCACTGAAAAGTTCTCTCTTTGTCAGGGACTTTGCATTGGTCACAGACCGTGCTCCACTAATGTGACTGTATAAGCACTGTGACTGGAATATATAAATACTGGTATGGGAATGCTTAAGCACCAGGATGGAAATACATAGGAACCAGGCTAGAAATAAATAGGCACCAGAATGGGAATACATAACCACTGGGTTGGGAATACATAAGCATCAGGATGGAATACATAAGCATTTGTTTGGGAATACACAGGAACCAGGAATGGAATACATAAGCACCAGGATGTGAATACATAAGCACCAAGATGGGTATACATATGCACCAAGATGTGAATACATAAGCACCAGGACAGGAATATACATAAGAACCAGGGTGGGAATATATAAGCACCAGGATGGGAATACATTAGTAAAAGGATGAGAATATGGAATACAGAAGCACCAGAATGGGAATAGATAAGCAATAGGATAGCAACAGGAAATAAAGAAGCACCAGGATGGGACTGCATAACCACCAAGATGGAAATAAAAAATCACCAGGATGGGAATATATAAGCACCAGGATGAAAATACATAAACATGGAGATTGGAATAGCAATGGGATGGGAATAGCATCATAACGGGTATACATAAGCACTGGGATGGGTATACAGAAGCAGGGAGATTGAAACAAAGTTAAGAAAAGCCTGTAATTGGAAAACCCCAGGTTCAGATGCAGTACCTAACTTCTGACTAAAAGTATTAACATCTTTGCCCAAAGATTTTGCCATGAGTAAGAACTATTTATATGTGCACCTCAAACAGAGACCAGCTTGGCTAACAACAGGAAAAACAATGCTCCTACTTAAGAGTGAACCTGCACTCTACCCTAAAAATTATGGAACAATAACTTGCTTTCCAATGAAGTATAAACTATACCCTGGAACTGATGTTTGCAAAGTTTATAGTCATTTAAAAGAAAACTCAATTATGGCAGTAGAGCAAAATGGTAATAAATGAAAGTCATACGGAACAAAGGATCATTTGTTGTTAAAGTCATAGATGAGAACTGTGGAAAGGGGAAGAATCTAAGTATGCATGGATAGACTACAAAAGAACCATCTGACAGTATCCCACATTCATGGATAAAAGAGTGCTTAAAATGTATAAAATACACCTTACACTGATAAACTTCATCACAGTGACCATGAAACAGTAGCAAACCACTTTGCTGTTAAGCCATGATAAAGGACAAATTATTATTCCAGGGATAAAAATCCAAAGTGAGATATTCCAGGGTGAATCTCTGTCCTTGCTGCTCTTTTGCCTTGCCTTTAACCCATTAAGCTGTCTGGTTAACAGATTAGGTCAAGGCTATAATTTGGCTCCCAGAAAGCAAAAAAGTATAAAGATTTTTCATCTTCTTTTTGTCAATGATTTAAAACTGTATAGCTCATCAGATGAGGAACTGAAATCACAAATGCAAGTAGTTAAAACATTTTCAGATGATATAAGAATGTCATTTGGTCTTAATAAATGTGCAAAAGCAACATTTAAAGCAGGAAAGCTGCAGCACCAAGAAAACATCAGTTTGGGACAAGAATGTCATATAAAAGAACTTGAGCAAGAGGGAGTGTATAAATATTTGAGAACTGATGAAGGATCAACAATAAAACATGAACAAAAGTGAATAAAACTCAGTAAGGAATATTTTAGAAGACTTAAATTAATCCTGAAAACAGTGTTGACATCTAGGAACAAAGTTCAAGCTATAAACCAATTTGTTCTTCCTATCCTAACTTACAGTTTTAAAGTGACTGACTGTCCCCAAAAGGATAGATTAGACAAGAAACAAGAAGGATGCTTCATGTTCATCAAATGATTTATAAAAATCACTGCATACCAAGATTATATATTCCCCATTCTGAAGATAGACGTATAGATCTTTAATCGTGAGACTGCATATATATCTGCCAACCTCACAAGACCCAAACATAGTGAAAGTTTTGAAACATGAGCAGAATAAATCTAAGATGACCTCCCTTCTTAGTCTGGCAGAAGCATATCGGTATCAAGCAGGAATGGAAATCAAACCAGAAGTTTATAAAAATCAGGCAGCAACTGAATGTGCCAAAAAAAAAAAAAAAGGATATAAGGTAAAGGATCAGATGAGAAGGCAAAAAATGCAGAAAATGCATAAATATAGTTGCACGTATAGAAAACTCCTGGAACAACCTCATGTTGATCAGGATCAAATGCAGGAATGGTTAAGGAGAGCCAAATTCAAACAAAAAGATAAAAGGTTAATAAGATAAAAATATCATTAAGGAAAATGAAGTCAGGAAAAGCAGTAGGCTCAGATGAGATCACAGCATAGAGTGACATAGAGGAAAAATGGCTCCTGAGAGTACGCATAGCAGTATGGAGAGAAAGATTATCTGAGATGACTGGAGAATAAGCATACTAGTACCATTGTGCAAAAACAAAGGGGGTATCCACAACCGTGGGCAGTACATAGGTATCTCCTGTCACACTGCATGAAAGCTCTGGAATGGGTGATTGATAAATGAATGCCCAGAATTAATAGAAGAAAATAAGAAGGGAAATGAGCAGTTTGGATTCAGATCGGGATGTAACACAGCTGACGTGATGTTTGCAGTGAGACAGGTAGTTGAGTAGAAGCCAGAGATTAAGAAAGTGTCCAAATGGACATTCCTGAACTTGGAGAAAGCTTGTGACAAGGTTCCAAAAAAGCTGATTTAGGCAGTCCTTTAGTAGTTCAAAGTCCCAGAAACATTGGTAGAATTAGTGCAGGCTATGTACAAGAACCTAAGTATGAATGGTGCTTGGTCTCACAGAGGGGTTCCCAGTGGGAGTGGGATGTGTGTCAGGGTTCACCTCTGAGCCCACTGCTGTTTTTAATGGTGAGGGACTACATTAGCAAACAGATGGGACGGGACAGATCAACAAATCTGCTGTATGCAAACCACATGGCATTACAGGCAGACTTTGAAGAGGAACTTCAACAAATGATAGGGGAATGAAATGAAAAACTGAAGGCACACGGGCTGTAACTGAGTACAGATAAGACAATTGTGATAGCAGCTAATGGGGGGGGGGTCAGAAGAAGCTGAGAATTGAGACAAGGGAAATAGTGGAATAGGTGAACAGCTTCAAGTATCTGGGAGGGATGGTTGAGGAGAAGGGAAGTCTGAATAAGTAGGTCAAAACTAGAATCAGAGAGGCTGCAGCCAACTGAGTCACAGTTTCAGGGAAGTGTTTGATAAAAGAATGCCAATGAAGCTGAAAAGTAAGGTGTACAAAACAGTGGTGCAACCAGTACTGCTGTATGTCACAGAAACCTGGGCAGTGAAGGCAGTGCAGTTGAGCAAGCTAGAGGTGATGGAAATGGAATTACCTGAGGCAGTTAGCTGGATGCACACTGTGAGACAGACAAAGAAATGAGGCCATCAGAGCAGAAGCCAAAGTAACAGAAGGTCCAAGAGAACAGATTATGGTGCATTAGGCTCATGCAGAAAAATAGAATATAAACTTGGGAAGAAGATTTAAGACAGACAGGAAGAAGGCAAGAGGACATGAGGACGTCCAGCAAATGGTTAGATCAACTGGGTGAGAGAAGACCTGTGACAGTCAGGCATGACTTTCAAAGAAGGTAGGAGAGTAGCACTGATTCAAAAGCGATGGAGATAGTTGACACGAAAACCCAACCCCATGTAAAAATGGGAAAGGGGGTGATGATGATGATAATGATGACTAATGCCAGAAAACAAACTAAAAAAAAAAAAAAAAGAAAGACCTGTATGACTTTGCAGTGAAGTAGATGTAATAGATTTAAAACATGTCACAAACCCTGACAACAAGACTTGGTGTCCAGTCGGACTGAAACATCAGATAACTGTTTGTTTAATCTGTCACTTTTACACAGCAAAATGCCCTCCACTTTTTAGAATTTGTTGATCTAATCACATTCCGATAAATGTAATTGCAATAAACCACACCACTTAGGTGGCACAAGGAATTACATTTCTAATAGATCTTTGAAATATGTCATTTAACTCTCCCTGTTCACTGGAGGCTCTTTAATGGATAGACTCAGATAAAAAAGTGGGAGATTTAACAGTGTCTACAGATGCCACTTCTGGTTTCATTAATGCTGGTAACTGCAATCAACAGTTCAAGAAAATAATGAATTTTTCAAATAACATCAACTAGCAAGCAGTAATGACACCAAGAGGTTAGGGAATATTTATAAAAGAAGTAAATGAAAGGCAAAATGGCAACAGTAGGTAATATATGCCAGAAATAGTAGGAATACACCAATATATATTTTTTGGCAAAATACTGGATTCATATTTTAAGAAAGTCATTACCTGAGATCCAGAAACATTGTTACATGTACACACTAATTAACATGACTGAAGTAGCAAGATGTCACCTAAAGATAATGAACAATGTAATAGAAGGTAATTACAGTGATAGAGATTAACTAATTAAAGAATCCATTAGTAAAAGCCATACAGACCATGCAAAAAGGAGCATAGCTCAAGGATAATATGTCGCCTGCAGATCCCAGAAGGGTGCTTGCAGCATACCTCTGGCTATGTATGCTCATACTGACTCAGCAGGGTCGCTGCTGTATTTGTATTAATGTGAAGGAAATGGGTGTATAAGACAATCTGAAAGGGGGGTGAGCAAGTACAGAAACATAAAGAAGGGCAAAGGGAGCATAAGACTAGTATGAAGGCCATGCAAAGGTATATTTTTTTTATTATGTGACAGGTGCATTTTTTAAAAGGGGTGGGGGGAAAGGAAGTAGAGGTAAGTAGGAAAAATGGTATAGGGATGGTAGTGGGCAGATGAACAAAAGAATACAGACAAAGAGCGACAGTGGAGACACTGACACAAAAGGGGTGTTAACACAAAGGGGAGACACAGACAGATAGATAGAGGAAGACAACTGGTGACTGACCTCTGAAGGCCACAATGGAATTCACCAGGTCACTCCTGCTGGATGATCTGTGTTACCCTGCTGAGAGGTGGGTCTTAACCCTTGCCACACCACTGGTACAGCTGTGGCAAATACTTCATAAAATAGTAGCATAAATGGAAAGAAAGAAAAACAACAATCAACAAATACATGCAATGGGAGGATAGCGAGAAAGGGACAGACCCAAAAGGGAAAAATGAGTAAATCTTTATAAGACTATCAGGCATAAACGTACCTAGATAAGTAAAATATTTTATATGAACAATGTCAGTGGATAGAATAGGTGTGACCTGTCAGCCCAAAGGATAAAATTGCAGGCAATGGCTCAAGGAGGGCGTGTGGGTGTGGAACATAGACTATCCCACCTCTGTGTATATAGGAGAACAATGTATGTGGCATAGTGCATGCCTGTAGGGGCAAAGGAAGTGGTCCTGGATGCTCCCAATGTAATGTTGTAGGACCAAGGGGCAAGAAAGGATATGGTGGACATGGTCTAGACTACAGATGATATAGGGCAGCATGTGGACTATGCTAATGGGGCACAGCAACAACCGAAAAAACAGTATTTTAAACATAGGCACTGGTTAGTGGTTGGCAATTGGGTGGTATCTAGTAGTATTATAAATACCATCCAGCTATATATAACACGGTATGCTAAAGGAATCATGACCAAGACTCGTACATCTCAACTGCTGTGATTTAGTCATAATGCGATGATTTTGGCCCTCAGATTTAGCCTTGCTCATCTTAGATTTATGTTCCTCATAAAGTCTGACCTGATTATGAGTGCATACTTTATTAAATACATAAACTAAACTATGCAAAGAGTTTACAGTGTCTAGTATATAAAGTCCTTCTATTGTAAAAATAAGGAAATTCCTCCTCTTTTTGAAGCTCTACCATGGCTTCTAATGCTTGGAGGTTGACAGGTATCCCAAGATATGCCAGGGAAAAATTATATTGCCATTGGGCTTGGATAGGGCTCTGTATGAATTTTGTGGGACCATACCTCTCAACCTGTTAGAGCAAGAAATCTGGAGAAAGGCACAAGTAATGGGGGGGTAAAGGTATACAAATAGGGATACTTTTTAAATATTGCTCTTACAAACTTAGAATGCAGATAGAATAACAGGTTATGCATTAGCATGAATTTTCTGAAGGATATGAAGTCTGGAACTGAAATGTGTACCATTATTTTCTCACTTAAGTCCTCAATGATTTGCCAGTGATTTGCCAAAAAAACACAATTTTATGATAAACAGACCAAAAATATGAGGCAAAAAGCTGGACATTCTGCAAAAATCTGTACAGTTGAAAGGTATGTATTGGGCAGTTGGACTTGCAGGACAATGGCAGTTGGCATTGCCCTGTTGGGGGATAAAGTCACAGGTGTGCAGTACAGAATGGCATATGGCATGCTGGAGGGACTAGAAGTGACATGTGTATGATCCCTACCCTGATAATGTTGGCACTTCACACAGGGTAAGTGGGCAGGACAGCACTACACAACAGAGATTTTTGCAGAAATGTTTTTGTTGCTTGGAGCACCACATGGGAGCCTTCCTGCCCTCAGTGCCCTCAGAACCCATTACCACTTCACAGCCATGCCACCTTCAGTACCCTTTAAAACTATTACCACTTCACAGCTGTACCGCCCTCACTGCCCTCAGAACCCATTATCACTTCAGAGCAGTGTCACCCTTAGTGCCATCAGAACCCATTACCACTTCACAGCCATGCCACCCTCATTGCACTCCAAAACTATTACCACTTCACAGCCATGTTGCCCTCAGTGCGCTCCAAACCTATTACCACTTCACAGCTGTACTGCCCCCAGTGCCCTCAGAACCCATTACCACATCACAGTCATGTCACCCTTAGTGACCTCAGAACCCATTACCACTTCACAGCTGTGCCACCCTCAGTGACCTAAGAACCCATTGCAAATTCACAGCCATGATGCCCTCAGTGCCCTCAGCACCCATTACCACTTTACAGCCATGTCACCCTCAGTGGGCTCAGAACCCATTATCAGAACCCATTACTACTTTACAAACGTGCTGCCCTCAGTGACCTCAGAATCCATTACCACTTCACAGCTATGCCACCCTCAGTGACCTCAGAACCCATTATCACTTCACAGCCATGCCGCTCTGAGTGGCCTCAGAATCCATTACCATTTCACAGCTGTGCCAGCCTCAGTGACCTATGAGCGCATTACCAATTCACAGCCATGATGCCCTCAGAGCCCTCAGCACCCATTACTACTTCACAGCTGTGCCACCATCAGTGCCCTCAGAACCATTATCACTTCACAACCATACTGACCCAGTGCCCTCAGAACCCTTTACCACTTCACAGCCATGCTGCCCTCAGTGCCCTCTGAACCCACTACCACATCACTGTTGTGCCATTCACAGTGCCCTTAGAACCCATTGCCACTTCATAGCCGTACTGTCCCCATTGCCCTCAGAACCCATTACCACTTCACAGCCATACTGCCCTCACTACCCTCAAAACTCATTACCACTTCACAGCCATGCCACCCTCAGTACCCTAGAACCTAATACCACTTCACAGCAGTGCCGCTCTCAATGCCCGCAGAACCCATTACCATTTCACAGCCATATCACCCTAAGTGCCTCCAGAACCCATTATCTCTTCACAGCCATGCCACCCACAGTGCCCACAGAATCCATTACCACTTCACAGCTATGCCACCCTCAGTGCCCTCAGAACCCATTACCACCTCACAGCCATGCCACCCTCAGTACTCTCTGAGCCCATTACCACTTCACAGCCATGTCAGCCTCAGTGTCCTACAAACCCATTTCCATTTCACAGCCATGCCACCCTCAGTGACCTCAGAACCCATTACCACTTCACAGCCATACCACCCTCAGTGCCCTCAGAACCCATTACCACTTTACAGCTTTGCTGCCTTTAGTGCCCTCTGAACCCACTTCCACTTCACAGTTGTGCCACCCTCAGTACTCTCAGAACCCATTACCACTTCACAGATGTGCTGGCATCAGTGCCCTCTAAACCCACTACCACTTTACAGATGTACCACCCTCAGTGCCCTCAGAATCCATTACCACATCAGAGCAGTGCCACCCTCAGTACCCTCAGAACCCATTACCACTTCTGAGCAGTGCCACCCTCAGTGCCCTCAGAACCTATTACCACTTTGCAGCCATACTTTCAGTGTCCTCAGAATTCATTACCACTTCACAGGATATAGACTAGAAGGCTATGGTAGCACATTTGCATCAATGCACATTGCATACAAGTGGGTGCCAAGGCAGTGCAATAAGTCAGAATGCTTCCATATAGTGGTGCATAAATGCATGGAAGGGAAAGGTGGTGCATAAAAGTGTTGAAGGGAAGGGTGGTGCTTGTGTGTGAATATCCCAATGATATACTTGTGTGTAGATCTGATATATCCTTCCATTAGTGCTACACTGTGATGCATATTTAATGCAGCCACATGGTCACTTGAGTCAGTGACCATCCCAAACATGTGCAGTGTGATTCATGACTATTCATATGGGTGCATGGTCATGTATGAGCCTCATAGCACAGCCTTGATCCAGTGCACATTGTGTAAAAAAGTGTGATTCTGAAAATGTATATGCAGTTGGCTTACTAACATAGTTGCCATGCTGTCATCTTGGAGATTGTGCTATAACTATATCCACAATCATTGTAGTGTTCATCATGCTACAGAATTTGCTAACATAAAGCAAAGAAACTGTAGAGATAAAGGAACACTTATTTAGATGAACAATTCTTCAACAGCTGAAGTACATGCATGGGGCATACTAACTATACATGGGGAAATTTTGGATAAAAATCTGTTATTGCTGTTGTGAGGTTATCAACATGGGTTGGGTTGCTGATGGTGCAGGAGAGATTTTTACTGAGCTACAAAGTCTACTGACAGAGTACTTTACTTGTGATTGCAGGAGGTATGTTAAGTGGAGGTAAGACCTTCTGCACAGGCTGGGACCTATGGGTTGAGACTGCTGTCTGAAGTGCATCCTTGTTGATTGTGGAACTACTTTTCAGAATTTGAAAATGTTTATTCCTGTTATTTTGTGGGGAGGAATGACTCTTCAAAATGTGTCCCCCTGAGATTGGATGGTGGGGGGAAATGCCTTAAAGCATGTGTAGCTCTGCTGTTCATAGGTTCATATGAGGTTACTAGGCTAGTGGCCCCAAAGACCTTACAGGCCTAGCCATATTGATCTTGAGTTGACCCAATTATCAGTACTTAGGTGAGTGAAGTTCACAGATGTAAGTGTCTATGGTAGTTAATACTGACTTCCTCTATCCAGAGGAGTTTACTGGAAATGCTCACCCAGACTCTGCCAAAACTTGCTGTGAGGGAAAGGTGAATTTGCTTTTGCTTTCTTGTATTTTGTATTAGTTTATTGCCTTCTTCTATTTTGTATACTGTGATGTGTTTTCTTTACATTGTGTTTTACTTGTATTCTGCTTTTAATTGCATATTAACACTAGGAACGAGACCATAGCTGTGTCTCTTGTAAGTCACACAGAATTTTTTTCCTACCCTCTCACTCTGGTGCTGTTGTGTTCTTAAACGCAACTGTCTTTCTAGTTGCCTGACCCTTATGTTAATTTGACCACATATTTCCTTTCCTCTTCCCTTTCATTGGCTGTTGTGAGTAAGCACAAAAAATGAGCAAGTGCAAAATTATCATTTTGTGAAATCACTCCCCTTCAACTATTTAAACTTATTGGACATCCCACTGTATTCCATAGAACCAGAATACAAAGCACCCGTCCCATTTCAATCTGTCTTGATCTTTTAAAAATAGTGAATCTCCATTTAGACAGCTAAAGCTTAAGTTACCCCCTTTTTCATATATAAATACTTAGTGCACACTACAGTGCTTAGGATATTACCCTATTTTTTCATCTCTCCTTTAAAATCTGCAACATCTGTTGCAATACCACCAATTATTGGAGACCCCACATTCTGCCTCTCAGTAGTCATCTTGGGATTAGTGCTTCTGTTTTCTCCTGATGAGAGAAGGAGTACAGGGGCATTATTTCCTGGAGACTGCTGATCACTGGAAAGCCTAATAACTGCTTCATAGGTGACAGTTTGGAATTTGTGCTTACATTCTGCTCCTGGTGAGACAAAGAGCAGAGTACATTGATTCCTGACAGTTTCTGGTTAGGCAGTGAGTGCCCCCTTAAATGTCATCATACTACAAATTCCTTATTGGTCTGATTGCTGCTCAAGGCATCTACCAGGAAAAGGCTACAACAAACCTACAGACCCTTGCATTATCTGGGACAAGATTATCTATCACCAACTAGGCTACAGCCTGCTTCTCATCTTGGGATTGGTGCCGATGTTTTGCTTTTGGTGAGAAAAGAAGCAAAGTAGCATTGTATCCCAGCAGAGTGAAACCGTGGTGAGACCAGCACTCCCAGTAGCCAGGCAGTAGCCATTCATGAGACTCCCCTCTCTTCAATATTCTTAACAAGTTAATTCTTTGTTTTCAGTAAGTACTTCTTGATTTGTTTCTAACTTCAGAATATTTGCCTAAATACTTCATCCTTAAATTTTCAGGGTCTAATTATTAGTTTCCCCTCAAGTGTTTGGCAGTGCCCTGTATAGACACAGAGACCTTGAGTGACATTTTTCCAGTACAAGCACAATTGAAATTTTGCAGTGACAAGCTCTGTCCCCAGAGTTGCAAACAGGATACTCCTGACATTGCTTTATATTCTCACTCTGACTGCCTAATCAATAAAAAAGGGTCTGTTGCCATGGATTTGAACTTTCCCACTATCTCTTTTACCAGCTTGGTGGATATAGGCATCCTGAGACAATGTAGAAATTACCTCATGTTTACAGACAACCAGTTAATTCTCAAACAAACTGATAATGATATGTGAGAAATGTATTTACGCATCACTGTAGGCAAAGCTCTCACATAAAATTACTCCTAATGTCAATAAATTTGTCAGTAGTATACACACTGCACCCATCACACACACACCTCAAAACAGACATGCAGACCCACATATGCTGAGGCACTAAAATGTAACCTTCTTAAACCTAAAGACCTCCTAGGTGAGGTACAAATAACAAATACCCTTACCAGCCCCAAATGTACTCTTTCAAAACCGCACCAACATCAACACATACAGCCTCATCTCATGGAGCCTCTACTTCAAGCCACCACACAATCCAACATTCTGGTCATTACAGACTCTGTCGTGAGACACACTGATGTCCCTCTCACCAGGCTGAGTAAGGAGAAAGTCATGGTCGGTTGCTTATCAGGGGCTAAGATCTGCAATATTATGCACTCACTCAGATCAATGGACCACAAGTACCAGTATGACTCAGTCATAGCTCATGTGAGTGTAAATTACCTGAGACATACCTCCCTTGAATATATGAAAAGAGACATTATGGAGCTCTTGGATTATGTCGTAGGATCATAGGATCATAGTATCATAGGAGGTTACTAGGATATTAACCCTAAGGCTTCTAAAAGTCTAGCCATGTTATACCCTTGTTCCCTTATGGATCAAGATATATAGTCTATGTTTGCATACAAATCTAAGGTCAGCAGTGGCTACCCCTGTCTAAAAGGGTCATAGGTGAAACCCCCATATAAATTTATGGTTTCCTATCCAATTGTCCAGATTATGCTTAAATAGGGTCATCGAGGAGCTCTGTTTTACATGAATTTGGAGTTTGTTCCAGAGAAGTGACAACCTCTGGGAGACATATCTGTCTCTCCAGCATGTTCTGTTAATATCGCAGGCTAGGTTAAGATCCTTAGAGTGAGTGAGTCTTATCCCACTGGATTTGCGGATGTCCAGCAACTTCAACAAGGCAGGGTCTGAGACTGCTGTGTAGGCCATGCAGAAGTCGACTGTAAGCAGTCTATATGATATTGAGTAAAGTGATAGGGCCTTCAGTCTGTCTGTGTAGGTCATATGTTATACCCCCTGAATTTTCTTGTTGAGAAACCTATGAGGTCCGTCCAGTTGCTGTAGATGTCTGGTGAGATACATACAGAAGGGAACATTGTACTCTATTACTGGTCTGATGAGAGACGAGTACAGGGGAGTGGGGACTTATAATCTCCTTAGCTTTGAATGATATACCCTTGCTTATGAGGCATGCAACATAGAAGGCCTTCCTTACTACTATGGACACCTGGTGATTAAAATTAAGGCTGCTATCACCTTGCATTCCTAAATCTCTCACCACTGGGTTTGAACTTAGGGGGATATTATTAATGTTGTAATTAGCTGGAGTTTCTCCTTTCAAGAAGGGGATGACAATGCATTTTTTTTTTGCATTTAGTTTAAGTCCATGGTTTTGACACCAATCATTTGTCTGTGTAAACCCATTTTGTAGTATGATGACATTTATGGGGGATTCGATGATTGCACCCAGTTTGCAGTCATCAGCAAACTTGGTAAGCCATAAGCCATCTATTTTTGCCAGAGAAGTAGCAGTCTCTGGGAGATGTATCTATCTCTCCAGCATGACCTGTTCATGTCAGAGGCTAGGTAAAGATCCCTAGAGCGAGTGACCCACCTGCAGTTTGATTTATAAATGTGTAGCATTTCCATCAGGGCTGGGTCAGACATTGCCCTGTAAGCCAGGCACAGGTCACTCCTTAGCAACCTGTAAGAGACAGAATACAATGACAGGGCTTTCAGTCTTTACATGTAAGACTTGTTTTGTGTACCCTGTAATTTCTTGATGAGAAGCCTCTGTGGTCTCTCCAGTTGTTGCAGTTGTCTGGTGAAGTACATCCAAAAGGGAGCATTGTACTCAATTATAGGTCTGATGAGGGCCGAGTATAATGGAATTATGACATCCTTAGATCTAGATGCAATGCATTTACTTATGAGATGTGCCACATAGAAGGATTTCCTTACTACTTTGGATACTTGGTAGTCAAAGTTCAGATTGCTATCAACCTGTGTATCCAGATCATGTACTACTGGGTCTACGCTTATAGGGGTGCTGTCTTTAATGTAATCAGCAGGGATGTTAGTTTTCCAAAGGGAGTAATAATGCATTTTTTTTGCATTTAGCTTTAATCCTTGGTTTTGGCACCAGTCATTTGTCTGCGTTAACCCTGTCTGTAGTATATTAACATTGTTTGGGAACTCAATGATTGCTTCCAGTTTGCAGATGTCAGCAATCTTGGTTAGCCACAGGCCATTCAAGTTTGTGTGGACATCTGAGAAATAAATTATGGAGCATGAGCTCTGAGTAGCAGCCTTTCACTTTAGCTCTGTCTTTTCAAAATATTTTTGACAGGAATTTTTAAAAAATATTATCCTAATGGTGGAAATTTTTATACCATTGGATTCTTTATAACATATACTTGGATAGTATTAAAAAAAAACATTTTTGATACTATTAATTTTCTTGTCAAATCAGCAGTATAAAGTTTTTTTTTGAACAGACAACAACATGAGCTTCACCAAAACTTCACATACTGACATAACTTTTAAAAGGGAACTGCAATCTTTATTAATCAACATCCAAGAATTAACTTCCAAAATAGACAGATTGGATATGAAACTGGATACTTTTAAAGAAAAATCTTCAAAGCAGATGGACATTCCTCATGAGGATATGCAGCAACAAAAACTACTAATTTCAGGGATTGAAACAGCCTTAAATGACATGGAAATTCGGATACAAGTAGGTGAGCACAACATAGAATTTATTTTAAAGGAAAATACATTACTTCAAATAAAAATAGATAACCTTGAAAATAGTTCCCGTCGTAATAATATAAGAATATTTGGCTTACCTGAAAATATAGAAAATAATATGGAGAGATTTCTGTCATCCTGGATACCCGAAGTTTTAGATCTTCCTGAGGCTCTTTCCTATGGAATTGAAAGAGCTCACAGGTCACTGGTTTCATAAAAAAATAGTAAAAGTAACTTAACAAGATCTGTAATTGTTAAATTTTTATCTTCTCATGACAAAGAAATTGTCCTCAAAACTGCATGGTCTAAAGCTTCAATCAAAATAAAAGACAATTTGATACATTTCAACAATGACTATTCTCCTTTGGTACTATCTAAAAGAAAAGTCTTTCTACCTTTGATTAGAGAATTAAAGAAAAAAACAAGTAAAAAAACAATTACTATTTCCTGCTAGACTGAAAATCTTTCATCACAACACTACAAATATATTTGTCTGTCCTCTCATACATTAAAACAAACAAAGTACTAGCAAAAGTTGAAGATATGGAATGGATAAATACAAGAACAAAAAGACTTGCTGAAAATGGAACATGGATTAGTACAGAACAAAAGAAAAAACATAAGAAGTGACTATCTTCACTGCATATAAGACCAATAATACCTGAATTAGTTACATAAAACCCAGAATTTGGGGAGAAGGAAATTGAGATAACTGGTAAGTTATTATTTAAATATTTTCCTTTGTTGTTACTTTGAACATGTTATAATTTATAATCTTAATCTTCTTATTTAAAATAAATATCAAATAGTTCTGTTGCATTGCTTATATAATTAAAAGGGTGTTTAGTGTTTCATGATGTTAATGTAATTTATTAATTTCATCTTTTGGTTATTATAGTACACTATAGTGTTACACAACTTGTTGTTGCTACTAGATAGAATCAAAACTGATTGATATAATTAAATAGTAGTGTATAGTTAGCATTTAAATATATGGATGTCTCTTTGGCATCTCTTTCTCTATGAGATGTGTGGCAACATACAATAGTTACATGTAATAGAAAGGTGTTGTGTTTTGTTGAATATATACTGCAGAGACAGTTGTTGTTTGGACATAGGTGGTCATGGGTCTCTGGTTTTGTTTTGTGTGGCTCTTCTCATATTATGGAGCCGTCGAGTTGATGGTTGTTTCTGGCTCTTGGTTGCGGTGTTCGTGTTTTGTGCTTGGTTTTGGCTGCCCTTTCTTGGTTCACAATTAAGTTGTGTTTTGTAGTTTTGCAGCTGTGCAAATGGCTGAAGTATGTAGAGTTTTGATGTAGGATGTAATGGATGTAGGATGTTATGATGGTTTGGTTCCATTTTTCGTTTGCCCTTTTTTTTTAGATTCCATTTTTGTAAATGCTGGGCATGTCTCGTGGTGCTCAAAAACTTCAAACTTGAAGTACATACTTGCATTTTCCCACTGAGACACTCTCGAGTGTAATCCTGAGTTAACGGGGCTCGCGACCAGACCAGAGAAGCCTCTACAAGTATAATTATTTCCTCCTGCTCTCAACTCTCAGCTCCTGACGTATTTGACTGAACTTTGAACTGGCGTGATTACCGCAGTCACATAGAATCTTCAAACGCACATAAGAAAACAGAACTACTTTTACTACTTTTGTTAAAGAACTGAGAAGTGATGTCCAATGCCTTTAAACTACATTTTATCATACCCATATCCGAAAATGAAATGATTAAAGAAAGAACTTGAGGGGGAGTGAATGGAAAAGTGTAAGTAATGAACAGTAACATACACCAAAATATTTGAGCCTGATTTCTAGTGACATTAGTCTATTTTCATTAATTTGATTAACTTTTATATTGTAATTTTGTAAAGAGTGATTCTCACCTACAAATAATATATACATATGTTATTAGTATTATGCAAATATAAATATATAAGATATTTTAGTTTTATTGTAATAATTACTTCAATAGATTTGTCATGTTATGTAGTGCTTTGAAACTGCTAGAGAACAATTAATGAATAGTTATATGCATTGTGATAAGTTAAGTAGTCAATGCACTAATAATAATACGATAGAATATATAGATGTTATATCTTTATACACTCATTCACCAAAGTCAACATATATACATTAACAATATCCTTGGGATCAAATGAATGTTAGATTACTTTTTCATGGATTGAAGTTTTAGTAGAACTATAGCTTTAGTTATTTGATTATTATGCTAGAACAAATTTTAAACTGTTGTTTGGCATTTACTGTTTATGCCATACCAAGGTGAATATAACAAGCTGTATATAAATTTTAAATGCACTAAAGCTAAATGATTAGGGGAAATATTATTTCTCCCTTTTTCTTCTTTCCCTTTTTTCTCTTCTCATTATAAAACATGATTTATTCATTACATTTTTTGCATTTAGATTAAAATTGTCTAGTTCAATACTTGTATTAATAATTCTGCTTTTTCTATAGCAATGTTCCAAATGAATAACTGTAGTTATATCTTACTAATACCTATGCAGTTCCAATGAAATGTATTTAATGTACATACATTCTATTAATGTTTTATTTTGTTATTACAGTTCTTGTGTTCTAATATTTTACTAGTATAGTGTTTTCATATAAAGCCTTATAAATTCTTACCTAAATATATATATATATATATATATATATATATATATATATATATATATATATATATATATCTTATTAGACAGTTGCTGATTGGAGGTTGCTATTGGTTAGAAGGTTAATTTGAGTAGTATGACACTCAAATTGGGAGTTTTATACTCCAGGTGGGTTCTAAGGGGTTATAATGTTTGGGATTGTTATTATCAGAGTTTTATAACATTTATTCTCTTGACGTTCTCAACCATAGATATAAAAACAAATAATATTTTACTTTCATCTTTATTAGACTTTAAACACAATCAGTCATACAGTATTCCTACATTTATTAATAATAAATTAAAATGGTCAATAATTTTTTTATACCTTCCATAGTCCTTTAAATGAATTCACTAAGAGGTATTTCTCTAAACATTAATGGACTAAACAATCCTAGAAAGAGAGGGAACTTATTTAAATTCATCAAACTACATAAATCTCAATTAATATTTCTACAAGAAACACATTTAATAAATTAGGATGTAATCAGGCTAAATAATAAATCAGTCTATCGATTTTCGATTTTACCACAGGAACGCTGCTCCTCTGGTGGAACATTTTTGTGGTTTGGACTATTAAATAATAAATCATACAAAGTACTAGTGAGTTCAGAACACACTCAAAAAATAGAGGAGTTGCAATTTTATGGAACAATTCTTTACCAAGCCCAAAAATAATTGACACATTTAGAGATGATAAAGGAATGGTTTGTCTTGTTTCAATTGAATTAAATAGTAAGATTTTTACGTTAGTAAATATATATTGAATCCCAGGAATAGGAACCAATATTGTGAAACAGAATCTAGACCTCATTATACAACTATCTAAAGGGAATATAATACTGGCAGGAGATTTTAACTGTATTCTTGATACCAAAGATTCAACTTCACACAATAAAAGAAGAATCTCACCATCAGCCAAAAAAAATAAAGGAATTCTCAGATATATATTTATTGAAAGATATAAATAATTTCACTAATCCTAGTTCCTTATTATATACTTTTTTTCCCACAGACATAATACATTTTCTAGGATTGATAGAGTTTTTTCTGTAATAATTTAATAGATTCCTTAATAGATACTAAAGTAATTACATGCCCATTATCAGATCATAATCCCATTCTATTTGCAATTATAGTTAACAGTAATTACAAAACACAAATAAGAAGAATGCCTGCTTATATTACAAAGTTAAAGGAATTTAAAGAATTTATAGATTTAGAAACTCAGAACTTTATAGACACTAACAGTACTAATGAAACCAGTGAAATATATATATGGGATGCCTTTAAGGTTTATCTCTATGGAAGAATTTTTAATTGGTTTTATAAAAAAAAAAAAGAAAAGTTGGGATGAACAACTACTTGACATACAAAATAAATTAGACATCTTAAAACAGAATCAAGAGAGAGACATTGATATCAATAGGAAAAAAAGGAAATAAACTTACTAAACAATATGTATCTAGAGATATTAAACCATAAAACCATGACTGCTTTAGGAAAATTTAAATGTATACAATTATCCACTAATCCACGATCACTAAACATGTTAGCTAACAAAACTAAAAAACTATCCAAATTTAATAATATAAATTAAATATATTCACCTAAGAAAAAAAGGACGGCCTCAGATATACAAAATATACTGACTGAATTTAGACAATTTTTCATTAATATAAATCAAGCATACCAAGACAATTGATTCTAATGAAGAAATCAAAACCTTTATTAATAAATACATTCATAATACACTTTCGAATGAACAAACTAATATTATAGGCAAGCCTATTACCTTTAAAGAAATTGAAACACAAATTGCTACATTAAAATTAAATAAGGCACCAGGAAATGACTGCATTATTCTGGAAATCTATAAGATCTTGCCTACTAATTCTCTAGAAATATTACATAAGGTATACAGTATTGCTTATAACAGAAATATAATACCACCCTCATAGAAGTACACTTTTATCATCCCCATCCTGAAATCCAATAAAGATCATATTCATTGCTCATCATATAGGCCAATTTCTCTGTTAAATGTTGACTATAAAATGTTTATGTCAATATTTGTAGACAGGCTTACAATCGTTTTACCATCCCTAGTAGAAGATGATCAAACTGGTTTCATTATTAATAGAAATTCTTATGATAACATTAAAAGAACCCTATCTTTAACAGAATCAGTTAAACTTTTAAAAAAAAATCTAACATTAATCAGCCTAGATATAAATTGCGCATTTGATTCAGTTAATTGGGATTACTTATTTATTTTATTAGAAAGATTAAACTTTTCAAATAGTTTTATTAATTTAATAACCCAATTATATCAAGGTAGCCAAGCATACATTAAAATAGGAACAAATATTTCTCAAAATATCCCCATTATTAAAGGTACCAAACAAGGTTGTCCATTATCTCCCTTATTATTTACATTAATTATGGAGCCCTGGGCCAATTTGATAAGAAATTGAAGGATACAAGATAACCTCAAATGAATCCTCCAAAATACAAATGTTTGCTGATGATATTCTAGTCACATTAAAAGGAAATAACAAATCCATCAGAGCATTATTCTCAGATATGGAGTAATTAAAAAAAAACAGGGTTACTCTTTAATAATAACAAAACACAAATACTAATAATTGGCAATAAGAAATTTTATTTACAGGATGATTATAAAAATGCATAACACAATCAGAAGAAATATGTTATTTGGATATTGTAATTACTAAAAATATTAAAAATATTGTTCAAGTAAACTATAACAAAAGTCTAAAGGTAATAGAAAACCTTACTCAAAAATGGAATAAGATCCAGTTCTCAATGGATGAGAAACTTTTAATAATTAAGATGATCTTTCTACCGAAAATTTTGTATATTATTCAATAAATCTCCTTACCCCCCTCCTACTTATATTATTAAAAAATTCAAGTCTGTGATGCATAATTTTATATGGTACCTGACCAAACCCAGAATAGCTTGGTCCACTCATATGACAAATTGGAATAATGGAGGTATAGCTATCCCGAATTTAGAAATGTATGCAATCTCATCAATGGTTAAAACAATTTCTCTCCTTATAGAGCCACAATATTCAGATAAATGGAAAAAATTCTATAAATTTTAGTTTGTAAAGCAATAAATAACAACAGATCCCAGAAAATAGACCTGTTAAATAATACTTTTATATGGGTTTTAAAAGAATACATTACTTTTAATAATACTCAGAATTTTAAATCAAATTATATAACTCTTTTATTGAAATCTTTCAGAAATGTAATGTTTAAATTTAATAATTTTAAAGATTGGTTATTTCTGTTATTTCCAATAGTCTACACACACAGTGTTATATTTTCTTCTGATTATACAAAAATGTGTTCATTTAAAGAAAAAATAATATTTTGGTTTCACATGATGTCAAATAATGACTTAAAATCAATCAACATACTTAAAAATGAATATGAAGATGTCTCACTTTCTTGGCTGGACTTACATGAAGCAAGGAAATATATTTTAAATAAGTTCAATACTATGGTCAGGATTCACGAAGGCTTACACGGAGTTAAAGAGTAGTGTAAGCCTCCGTGTAAGCCTCCCGATCCAGGAACAGCCCAAACCTCCGTGTAAGAGACAGCTAACACGTCTCTTACACGGACTGGGCATGGAAATGCTCAATACCTCATTTGCAGCTCAAAGATATGCAAATGAGGTATTTGAGCGATCCAAGAAGCCTAAACCAGTCCATGTAATGGACGTGTTAGCTGCAGAAATGTACTCAGCTGACAACTGAGTACATTTCTGCAAAATTGACAACGGAGCTATGTCAGCTCCAAATAAAGGGTGCATATGTTTCATTTAGCATGCCAATGGCCAAATATGTGGCCATTGGCATTAAAAAGTGTTGCAAAAGTATTTTAAATAACTTTTTTTTTTTTCGTGGGATTTCCATGTGTAACTGCAGCGCACACCTGCACAAACGGGGTGCGCTGCCTAAAACTGAAAACCGAAGCTTATAAGCCCACAATTGTGGGTTTAATATATTACATGGAATGACAATGCAGGGACTAGCAGACCAAAAACAATATGGCCTCCGTGTAGTGGTTGCCAAGGGGGGGAAGCTCCATGTAAGAAATGTAACTAAGCATTACTAGGCAATCCTATGTAAATGAGGGTTACAATACTGAATCACACTGCCACATAGGTAATGAGCACTGTCTGAGTAGTGTAAGAGTTATAGAAGGGGGAGGAACAGAGTAAGAGGTAGGTGACATCACGGGGGGGGGATGATAGAAATAAATGTATCAGATTGGAGGGCAATGTAACGTGACAGATGACAGACAGACATCAGGGAGAGAGGTGTGTCCCAACAGAACACTAGGAAAGTCAAGAAATAGAGGGTGCACACTATTCCTACACTCAAACTTTCTTGATATACGTGCATGCGCGCGTGTGCGCGCGTGTAAGGCAGGTTCAACATGTGGGAGCATGTTGCAAACTGTTTACAATGGTTTGCGCGGGCGTGCACATGTGTAAGGCTGTGTGTGCGCGTTTTAACATGAATCAGCTAAGTTCACACCGTGTAAGGATGTGTGTGCGTGTTTAACACCGTGTAAGGATGTGTGCACACGTTTAAGTAACTGTGAGCGTGCTTAAGCTGGTGTGCACATTGCTCCCCCTGAGGAAACAGAGAGGAAAAAGGAAACAACCAGATTATAGGTAAGCTGCCAGGGGATACTGCTGCAGTTAATTGGTGGAAACAATTGGAAGCAGGCAATTACACAGGCAGACTAGAAGCCCAACCCAGTACTTAAAACACTGCAAACAGCAGTGCAGGCTGTTCCTCACAAGAGCTACTGCAAGAAAGGAGTAAGCTATCAGAATTAAAAACTGAAAAAAGCTGAACTCAAAGCAGAAATGCTAGGGGCTGCCATAGCTGTTATAATCAGGCATAGGCGAATTGCTGAGGGTGGTGACAATGCAGATGCTGACAGACAACCCAGAGTGAGGAGAAGGAGGAGAGTATACAGGCCCAGGGTCACCTACCATGGGTTACATGAGCTGGAGAAAGTAGAGCACTACAGAGTGGACAGAGACCTTCTGCAGCAAATTGTTGAGCTGTGCAGGCCACGTCTCACACACAGAACCAACAGAGGGGAACCCATCCCAGTGGAAACCAAGGTATGTGTTGGCCTAAGAATACTAGCAACAGGTACCTTCCAGAGACCAACTGGTGATATGATGGGGATATCACAGGCATCAGCCTCCAGGGTGCTGCACCAGTTCCTGGATGCCATGTCAGCACATGTCGGTGATCATGTATATTTCCTCAATGCCCGTGAGGTATTGGCCAGCAATATGCATCTCTTCCAGCAAATAGCGGGATACCCTGAGGTACTGGGTGCAATAGACTGCACGCACATATGCATCAAAGCACCAGCCGGTGAGCGGGGTAGAGCCTATATTAACCGCAAGGGATTCCCCTCCATCAACTGCCAGGTCATGTGTGATGCCCAGGGCTTAATAATGAATGTGTGTGCTGGCTGCCCTGGGAGCTACCACGATTCCCACATCTGGCATCTGATGCAGCTGTACCAATCATTTGCCAGTGGGGACTTCCCACATGGACACCTAGTGGGGGATGCAGGTTATGCACTTGAGCCGTGGCTGATGACACCCATCAGAAATGCACACACACCTGAACAGGAATGCCATAATGAGGCACACGCACAAACACGTAATGTCATAGAGCATGTGTTTGGGCTGCTCAAGTCATGGTTCCGGTGTCTGGACACATCTGGTGGAGCCTTGCAGTACACACCAACTACATGTACCCAAATGATCATGATATGTGCTATGCTACATAATATGATCCTGTGGAAACAGCTGCAGCAGGACCAGCATAGGGCTGGGCCAAACATACTGCCCACCATTGCCAAGGCCACCACAGGCAGAGGGTGACTCGGAGGAGGAACAACCTGACCTTGCCCCACTAGGCAGAAGGAGGCGTGCCCAGTATGCCCTGGCCTTGGCAAAGAGGCAACGCATAGCACATACACTGGCTCAGTAGGAACACTGGGACTGATACCCTCCAACTCACTCATATAGTAACAGGGACGCCTAACATGACACAACCTGCTTCCAAACATGTACAGGAGTGTAGTATGTGCATCCGACAGAGGCAGCCCTGCAGCACCACCTGAGGCATGAATGCCATGTGTTAAGTAATGTAACACCATGTACCATATGCACACCTGAGGACCCTGACTAACATCCACCCTCACCAATCATAAACCACAAAAACACAAACCCACCTTCATAGGTACCACAAGGGATAGGAACCTAGATGTAATGCTACCCAATGCCAGAAGTATAAACAGCAAGATGCGCAGTGTAAATGCACACAGTATAGAGAATGTAGATATCAGTGCTGTAATAGAAAACTGGGTCAAAGCCCATATCAGCACCCTAACACTACCAGGTCACACCTCATACAGTGATGTACATGTGCAAAAACATGGAACAAACTACAAAACGAGGGTGACTAGCAATAAATGTCATGGATAACCACACCCCCATGTTGGTACCACAACAAGAAGCAACATGGATTAGCCATGGTCAAATACCAATGGCTAAAACTGCCTACTACTATATAGCTTGCTGCAGACCACTGTCCTAACAGCAGGAACTACACCAGGCCTATGTTCATAGGTTCATAGGTTCATACTAGGCTATCTGCCCTAGGGCATTTATAAGCCTAGCCCAGAGTTTTGTGGCTTCCGCCACCCCTTTAGTTTGAAGGATAATATGCCCATTATTTTGCTGTGCCTCTGTCAAGCAGTGACACTGAGGTTATCCCTGGGGTATACCTGCGATCTCCCATCCATTGGTCAAGATTTCCCTTGAACAAAGCCAGCGAGGTGCTCTGCCCCACATGTACCGGGATGTTGTTCCACAGCATAGGGAGTCTCTGGGTGATGAATCTGTCCCTCCAGCATGTCCTATTAATAGCCGTGTTGATGTTTAAGTCTCTTGCTCTTGTAGTTCTGATGGATTTATAGGTTTTGAGGTGAAGCATGTTCATTAATTCTGGGTTGGACATGGCCTTGTATGTCAGGCACAGGTCACCTCTGAGCAGACGGTAAGCGACTGAATAGAGCTGGAGTTCCTTCAGTCGGGCAGCATAAGACATATTTTTGAGACCTTTTATCCTTCTGGTGAGGAATTTTTGGGACCTTTCCAATTGCTGCAGGTGTCGGGTCAGATACATTCCGAATGGGGCATTGTACTCAATCATTGGTCTGATGAGTGATGAGTACAGGGGAACAATGACCCCCCTTGATCTAGATGTGAATCCCTGCATGATCAGGTAGGCAATGTAGAAGGTCTTCCTAACTATTTTGGCAATATGTGTCAAACGAAAGGTTACTGTCAACCTGGGTGCCCAGATCCCTGATAACCTCTTCTGTGCTTAGAGGATTGCCACCTATATGGTAACTAGGGGTAACCTTGTTTTTCCCAAAGGGTATGACTATGCATTGTTTAGCGTTTAACTTTAGGCCATGGCTCTGGTACCAGTTATCTGTTTCTATGAGACCCTTCTGAAGGATGTCTGTGTCAGATGGGTTTTCAACTATGGTTCCCAGTTTGCAGTCATCTGCAAACTTTGTCAGCCATAATCCTCCTGTGTCTGCTTGTACTTCTGAAAGGTAGATGCTGAACAAAAGTGGGCCCAGGACTGAGCCCTGTGGGACACCACTTGTGACAGGCTTGGAGTCTGACATGGCACCAGCAACTCTGACCCTGTGGGTTCTGTCACTTAGCCAGTTTGCAATCCATCTTGTGACATATGGGTTTACATTTAAGCTGGTGAGTTTTTCAATGATACCCAAGTGGGGTATTGTGTCGAAAGCCTTTGCCAGGTCAAGGTAGGCTGTGTGGACTGCCTTGCCCTTGTCAATGGCCTTGGTGACTGTTTTGAAAAAGTCAACCAAGTTTAAAAGGCATGATCTGCCCTTGACAAAGCCAAACTGGGTTGGATCCAAAGTCTGCAAGTCCCCTATGTCTTCATTTATGAGTTCCATTATGATCCTCCCCATAGCTTTGCAGACCAGGCTTGTCAAGCTGATGGGATGGTAGTTTCCGGGGTCGGTGGAGGCACCTCCTTTGTGAAGTGGGAACACCGTTGCCATACGCCACTCCTTGGGTACATATCCTGAGATGAGGCTAAGATTAAACAGCTGCCATAACTGCAGGTTTAATTCCTCATTGAGTTCGTGGAGCACACAACCGGGGACACCATCTGGTCCCATGGATGCTGTGTTTTTCGCCTTGGATAGAGCAGTTCTCACCTGAGCATTTGAGATGTTTGGGGGGCTACAATCCTCTGGTATAGATATCTCTCCTTTTGGGGGGGGGGGGAATCTGCACTGAACCTGTCAGCCAGTATGTTGGCAATGTCTGTAGGTTCAGTGATTTTTACATCATGTTGAACTAATTCTGAGCATATCTGAGAGTTTCCTCCCAGGTTTCTAACATAGCTAAAAAAGTTGAGTCCTTAGCGATTTTTCTCAAAATTTGCCTTGGATGATTTTATGAGAGAGCTCAGTTTTTTACTTATAATGAGCAGGGGTGTCTTCCCTTCTATGGATTTTGCTCTATCTTGTAGTAGCTCCTTCCTTTTGTTGTAGAGCTTGTTTATGGCTGGGGTCCACCAGACTGGACGCTTGCCTTTGGTACAAAGAGTCTTTGTTTTGTTTGGGATTGCCTGATCCATGCAGTCCTGGAGGGGCTGGTAGAAGGCATTTGTAAGTGATTCAGCGGCTTGGGTAATGGTTTCCGCTGGCTTGGGGGCCTTGAAAGAGACCACACCAGTCTTTAGAAGTGTGAAGTCGGCTTTTGAGAAGTTCTTCACTGTGGTCTTTTTTTATCTGGGGTGGGGGTGGGATGTGGACTTCCAGTGAGATTAGTTTATGATCTGATCTCACCAATGATGGGTATACTTCTGGTGTTGAACATTGTGACCCCATGTTCGTGATGATGAGATCTAGGATGTTGTCTCCTCTTGTGGGGATGGTGACTAGTTTTTCCATGGCATTTGAGTTTATGAACTCTAGGAACCTTTGGGCTAGAGTGTTGGGGCTTGAGTAGTGATCCCAGTCTATATTTGGATAGTTGAAATCACCCAGTATGATGGTGTTTGGAGATACATTTATCCCTTCCAGTGTTTTCAGGAAAGCTGTGTGAGGTTCCTGAGTTTGAGAGGGTGGCCTGTAACATGCTACAAACTGCAGAGCAGTCTTGCCTATGGTTAATTGCACCTGGATGGTCTCTGATGCATCGTGCGTTGCCACCAACCTTGAGGTGAGGGTGTTCTTGATGAATATGGACACCCACCCTCCTTTCTTGGTGTTGTCTGGATTTTGGGGCCGAAACGCATGATATGAGGTAACACCTGATAGTGCCAGTGTGCTGTCAGGAGCCTTGAACCAGGTTTCAGTCACAGCACAGACATCGATGTTCTCCATACTGAGAAGGGCTTCGAGTGCAACTTGAGGTTGAGACTTCTGGCATTGAGCAGCATTACCCTTAGTTTTTTTTCTTTTTTGTGTTCTAGGGTGGTAGGTTTAGAATCTGAGCCTTGCCTAAAAAAGGCACAATGGGGGTGATAAGAGCCTTAGCCAAAATCCGAAAGCCCAGGGGTGACAGGTGCAAGCCGTCCCTTGCAAATCAGCGTGGCTTGTCCAGCATGTCATCCCAGGCAGACAGACATTGGATCCCCTTTGACTGACACCATAGTTTAAGCCAATTATTACAGCTGATCATCTTGTCTCTGTATTGTGGCATCTTTCTTGGTGAAGGCAGGATACTGCTCAAGGTAAGGGTCATACCTGCCTGGGCTACATAATCAGAGAGCTCCTCTATGTCTCTTTTCATGTAGTCCAGGGAGGTACGTCTCAGGTCATTCACACCAGCATGGACAATGACTGAGTCATACTTGTACTTGCAGTTGAGTGACCTGACTGCTTGCATTATGTGGTGGATTCCAGTGCCCGATAGGCAGCTTACTGTGACCTTCCCCTTACTCAATCTGGTGAGCGGGACGTCAGTGTGTCTGACTATGGAGTCACCTATGACGAGTGTGTCTGGCATTGTGTTTGGCCTTAAGGGCTGTGACTGTTTGGCACACTGACTCTGTGGTCTATGTGTTGCATGTGCTGTGCCCTGTGGAGGCAGTTGTTTAGGTGTCTGCTTTGGTGGCCTCTGCTGTTTTGGTAGATTTCTGATCAGAGCCTGCGAGTATGTCTTTGTGTGTTTATGTGTATGATTTGAAGTTGTGATAGTGCTATGTGAGACTGGGTTTGTGGTGTGTGTGGTTACCTTCTCCTCCTCTCTGGTCTTGCCAGTCCTATGTTGAGAGAGCTCAGCCTCCAGTTTGGCTATATAGTTGCATCTCGCATGTATTTGTGTTTTGTTGGAGAAGGAGAGGGTTGTCTGTGTACATGAGGCAATTGTAACATTGCCTCAATATTCCCAGGTTCACCAGCTGAGCAGGAGAGGACACTAGCAACTGATCCCTTGACATGCTAGAAGGAATAGACAAAAATGTTGGAATACAGGAAGATATCAAGCCCCCCAAACCACATTATATTGCTTGACTGACAATACCTACACATACACCATAGTTTCATAGTTTCATAGTTTACTACTAGGCTATCTGCCCTAGTGCATTTATAAGACTAGCCATAGTGATGTGGCTATTGCCACCCCTTATAGTGGTAATAAGTGTACAGAATAGATTCCGAATATTGTGCCTCTGACTTAGTAGTGACACATTATGACCCCCTTACGTAATCGAATAACTTGACTGTGCCTCTGTCTAGTAGTGACACAGGGAGGACCCCTGGGGTAAACCTACAATCTCACATCCAGTTGTCCAGATTTCTCTTGAAGAGAGTCAGTGAGGGACTCTGTCTAACATGAACTGGGATACTCTGCTAGAGTGTGAGACACCTCTGAGTTATGACTCTGTCCCTCCAGCATGTCCTATACATGTATGTGCTGAGGTTCAAATCTTTAGCTCTCATGGTTCTGGTGGATTTGGATTGCTTGCAGTGGAGCATGTCCACCAAATCCTGATTGGACATGGTCTTGTATGTCAGGCATAGGTCACCTGTAAGTATGCGGTATGCTACTGAATAAAGCTGGATTTCCTTTAGTCTGGAAGCATATGACATGTGTTGTAGACCCCTGATCTTCTTGGTAAGGTACTTTTGGGGTCTCTCCAGCTGTTGCAAGTGCTGGGTGAGGCACATACCAAATGGGGCTTTGTATTCAATCATGGGCCTGATAAGGGAGAAGTATAGTGGTACAATGACCTAATTTGATCTGGATGGAAAACCCTTCATGATAAGGTGGGCAAGATAGAAAGTCTTTCTAACCACTTTGGCAACATGGGTGTCAAACGAGACATCACTATCTACATGTGTCCCCAGGTGTCTGATTTGTTTTCTGTGCTCAGTGGGTTGCTGTCTATGTATTGATTTGTGGGTACTTCGTTCCTCCCAAAGGGGATGACTACACATCAGTTGCATTCAGTTTCAGGCCATGATTCTGGCACCAGCTATCTGTCTTTGTGACGGCATTCTGTAGGATGTGTGTGCCAGCTGATATATTCACTATGGTGCCTAGGTTGCAGTCATCTGCAAACTTTGTCAGCCACAACCCTCCTATGTTTGCTTTCACATCTGAAAAGTAAATGCCAAATAAGAGGGGTCCCAGGACAGATCCTTGTGGGACACCACTTGTGACTGGCTTTGAATCTGACAAGGCACCTGCAATGTCGACTTTATGGGTTCTGTTTCTTAGCCATTTTGCAACCTATCCTGTGACATATGGTGTTATATTTCAGCTGTTGAGCTTGTCTATGATGCCTGAGTGGGGTATTGTGTCAAAGGCCTTAGCCAAGCGCAGGTAGGCTGTGTGGACCGTGTAGCCCTCATCAATGGCCCTACTGACAGTTTCAAAATAGTCAACTAGGTGCAAAAGGCAGGATCTGCCCTGTACAAAGCTGAACTGGGTGGGATCGAGGGTATGTAGGTCACCAATGTCTCTGTTTAAGAGCTCCATAATGACTCTTCCCATAGCTTTGCAGACAAGGCTGGTTAAACTTGTGTGGTGGCAGTTGCCAGGGTCTGTGGAGGCATCTCCTTTGTGGAGTGGGACCACTGTTGCTGTACGCCAGTGTTCAGATACATATCCTGTAGCAAGGCTAAGGTTAAATAGCATTTGTATATACGGGTTTAGCTCCTTCTGGAGTTCACATACCATGCAACTGGGGATACCATCAGGTCCCATTGATGCTGTGTACTTGTCTTTGCTGAGTTCGGCTCTCACATGGGCATCCGAGATGACAGTGAGGTTACATTCAGCTGTGATAACTATCTTCTTTTGGGGGTGAGGGAGGGGGAAAATTGCACTGAACCTGTCTGCCAGAATGTTGCCAATATCTGTCAGGTCACTGAAATATATGTTGTTGTGTACCAACTCTGAGCATATCTGAGGGTTCCCACCCAGGTTTCTGACATAACTGAAGAAGGCAGTGTGGTTATCTTCATTGTCTTTGGTTATTTATGTCTCCAAGTTGACCTTGGATGTCTTTATGAGAGAATGTAGCTTTTCACTAGTGCTGATCACAGCTGCCTTCCCTTTAGGAGATGTAGCACTGTCTTGCATTAGTATCCTTCATCTGTTATACAGTTTGTTTATGGCTGGGGTCCACCAGACAGGCCACTTTCCCTTGGTGGAGAGGGTCTTGTTTTTATTTGTGATTGCATGGTCCATGCTTTCTCGGAGATGTCCGTAGAAAGCATCTGTGAAGGAGTCACCAATGTGTGTTGTGGTTTCCACTGGCCCAGTGGGCTTAACAGATACCATCTCAGTCCGAAGAAGTGTGAAGTCAGCTTTTGAGATGTTTGTCACTATACTCTTTGTATTATACTAGCACTGACACAAGTGTAGATAATTTCCCAGAATCCATCAAACAAAATGGACATGCAAAATGTAACACTTCCACAAGAGGGGTAAGCATACTGGATGTGATAATCAGAAATATGTGCACTGGATGTCAAGATGAGAAGTGTATCCCTCACTGGTAAGACCAGACCATAGAGTAATCACACTGTAGTTACACATCCCAACCCCAGTCCCTGGCCAAATTATCACAGTGAAACACATGTATAAAGCATAGCTTGCACCCCTACAAACCAATGTGGAATCCATGAAAAGCCCTGTGCAGGTCCAGAATATGGGACACACTGCAGAACATGTTATACAGGCATACCATGAACACAGCCAAGAGTGCTTGGAGTCTGCAATCACAAACAACAAGACACAATGCCATACACCCAGGCATCTGGCATGCTGGACTCCAGCAATTACTAAACCATTGAAGAGAATGAGGAAGCTACCACATGATAGATCAAACATAAAAGGTGAAGTAATCAGTGATCACTAGTATGGCAATAAAATGTGTCCACACATACAATCCACTAAGGCCAGGCAAAACAAGTAGAATCTGTGAATCCAGTGGCAATGTGACACCTGTCCCAAGTACACACAACAACAACTCCTCACCCCAATAAATACAAATGTATGTGATAGATGCAACCAGGTAGCCAAACTGGAGCCTGAGCACCTCCAAATCAGTACTGTCAAAACTAGTCAGGAGGACAAGGTAACCACATACACCACAAACCCAGTCCCACATAGACCTACAATGACTGTAAACCAAACACTTAAACACAAAAACATTCCCAGAGGCCCTAATTACAAACACAAAACACCAACACAAGCCTCCAAAGCAGACACCCAATAAAACAACCTCCAGACATAGCACATGTAACACATAGTACACAAAGCTGGTGTGCCAAACAGTCACAGGACAGAAGGAGAAACAACATGCCTGATACAGTTGTAATAGGTGACTCCATAGTGAGACATGCTGCTGTTCCAGGGATGGCTTGCACCTGTTACCCATGAGCATCTGGATATTGCCTAAGGCTTTTGCAACCTACAGAGATCCTTTCGTAGGCAAGGCCAAAAAGACCAACCCACCACCTTAGAAAACAAAACTGGAAAGAAACAGAAGGGTAATGCTGATCAATGCCAGATGTGTAAACCTCAATATGCATGCTCCTGAGGCCCTCCCCAGTATGGAGAACATCGATGTCTGTCCAGTGATGGAAACCTGCTGCAAGCCTCGTGACAGCACACCAGCACTACCAGGTAATACCACATATCATGTGTTATGGCCACAAAGCCTGTAACAAAACATAAAAGGAGGGTGAGTATCCATATTCAGCACAGACACCCATACGTCCAGTTAACTGACAATGCTTATGTCATTGCAGTCCACCCATGTGCAACTAACCATAGGCAAGACTGCTGTACAGTCTGTAGCATGCTACAGACCACACTCTCACACACAGGAACCCCACCCCACTGTCCTGAACACAGTGGACAGTATGAATGTACCACCAAATACAAAACAAGGTACACACAAATTACCACATAGGTGGTAAACCATTATGTGTGGAAGGAGTAATCAGGGACCTAGTGACACAAGTGGACAGTCACCTGTTATGTGACAGTCACATCGCCAATTTGTCTAGGAAGACTGTCTATATTGGACACTGTATCATGAAAGGATTCACATCTACGTCAACAAAGGTCATTGTGCCCCTATACTGTTCCCCTATCAGATGATATTGTAATACAATGCCTCATTTGGGATGTACATTACCTGGCACCTGCAGCAGTTAGAAAGACCTCAAAGGTACCTCAGCAAGAGTCAGAAAGGGTCTCAAATATATCTCATATGCTGCCTGGCTGTAGACACCACAGCTGAATGCAGTCACATACTGCCTACACAGAAGCATTGTATGTCTGTTATACAAGTCCATGTCCAACACAGAAGTAATGGACATGCTCCACCCCAGAAAACTCAAAGCCATCAGAGCTGTGTGAGTCAGAGATGTCAACCTTAACACATAATCAAATAGGATGTGCTGGAGGGACAGATACCTAACCCTGAGTCTCTCCACACCCTGAAACAGAATACCACTACATGTTAGGCAGAGCCCCTCACTGACACTCTTCAACAGGAAGTTAGCAAAATGGATGGATAATTGTAGATGTACACTGGGGGTCTTTACTGTGTCATGTCCAGACAAAGGCACAGCTAAGTAAATCATAAATGGCCATAATATTCACATAGCAAGGGTGGCAAAAGCCACACACACTGTGGCTAGGCTTACAAATGCCCTAGGGTGGATAGCCTAGTATGAACCTATGAACCTATTATGATACAAATTGTACAGGACACTAAGGATAATCCCAAGGCTGCTGCAACTGATGGTAGTAAGAGTGTTGTGAATTCCCGGATATGCTCTGGATCACACAAATATTACAAACAACATACCAAACACATACACGTATTACCAACATACATCCTGACAGGTGCAGTGCAAACCCCCCCCTCATAATGCAAAATATCTTTCCCAGCAGACTGCTGCCTCCCTGACATTATGTCAGCCTTACCACAGGATATGTACCCAAAGATCAGTGTACAACAACAGTGGTTGTTCTCAAGAAAGGTGTCGCCTGAATGGATACTAAAAACAACCACCACAGAATCCTGAGAAGCTTGGTCTGCACAGCTATGGAAAGGATCAGCATGTACCGCAGACATAACGATATTGGGGATCTATTGACACCCGACCCTACCCAGTGTGAGTTTATGAAGTGCAGACCCCCCTAAACATGTGTGACTCAGTTGAAACAGTAATTGAGGTCACTGATGAGGGCAATGTGGTCCACACAGTGTAGCTGGACCTTGCAAAGCCTTCCATACAATACCCTATGTGTTCAATATAGATATGCTCACCAGCTTATATATACACCCCAATGTCACTAGAGGGTTGCAAACCAGACCAACGACAGAACTGACATGGTCAGACATGCTGCAGCCATGTCAGACTACAAACCACATATAACAGGTATCCCACAAAGCTTGGTCCTGGGACCTTCCCCGTCTGGTATATATGCCCCATAGGTACAGGCCAGCATGTAAGGACTGTGCCTGAACATGTTTGCAGAGGACTACAAACTGCCTAACATATCTGACACTCCAGCTGACACAAGCATCCCACAAAAGGGCCACATAGAAACAGACAACCGGTGCCATAGCCATGTCAGCATGTTAAATGGAGAAAACTGTATAGTCAACCTCTGTGGATATACAGTAAGTGACCAACAATTACCACGTAGGTGTTAACCCATTACATACTTAACATGTAATGACAGACCTGGGTACACAAGGTGATAGATATCCTGCATTGGACAAACATGTGGCTGTAGTGTTAACAGAAACAATCCATATACCAACCTAATCATGAAGGTTATGACATCTAGATAAGGGGAGGTCATTGTGGTTCTGCAGTTATCCTTCATCAGCATTACAAATGACCACAACAGCCCCTGTGGGGTGTACCTCATCAGACACCTCCATCAACTGTAAAGTCCACAACAGTACCTCACCAGGAGTATCAAAGAGCTTGAACACATGTA
This sequence comes from Protopterus annectens, assembly GCF_019279795.1. NCBI lineage: Eukaryota > Metazoa > Chordata > Ceratodontiformes > Protopteridae > Protopterus > Protopterus annectens. The sequence goes on along the minus strand of NC_056739.1, from coordinate 772,163,879 downwards.
ATGTGTTGCCTGATTAAACAGAGTGCAACTCCACACACTGCCATGCTGGCCACCCAGACGCAAGCTGTGCCTGATGTAGAAAGCCATGTCCAAGCTGGAATCAATGAACATGCTGCACCTTGTACAATCTGAATGGCAGTGAGCTATGCACATGAGGGACCTGAACCCCAGCACTGACATACATAGGACAAGCTGTACTGCATTATCCATAACACAGAAGCCACCCCACGCATGAGTAAACTACCAGTACAGGTTATCCATAGAGTCACTCGTTGATTCTCCTCAACAGGAATCTTAATGAGTGGATGGGAGATGGTAGGTTTACCCTGGGTATCAATGTTATGTCACAGGTAGACAGAGGTACAGTATACTAAACAAGACATATGTCATGGCAAACTACACTTACAATGTGTCGAAGGACAAACACACTCTCTGACTAGCATTAGACATGGCCTAGGGCACATCAGTAGTGTTTGCCAATGTACACCTATGTTGTGGAATACTCTACTGATGTTGGATGAGGCTGTTGTAAGTAGTTCATATCTGAACATAATGCAACATGGTCAGATAGGTTCATAGGTTCATAGGTTTATACTAGGCTATCTGCCCTAAGGCAGTTATAAGCCTAGCCCAGAGTTTTGTGGCTTACGCCACCCCTTATATGGAAACAATACTGTGCCCATTAGTTTGTTGTGCCTCTGTCCAGCAGTGACACAGAGACGATCCCCGGGGTAAACCTATGATCTCCCATCCACAGGTCAAGATTCCTCTTGAACAGAGCCAGCGAGTTGCTCTGCCTCACATGGACCGGGATTGTATTCCACAGCATAGGGAGTCTCTGAGTGATAAATCTGTCCCTCCAACATGTCCTACTTATATCTCTGCTAAGGTTTAAGTCACTTGCCCTAGTGGTTCTGGTGGATTCAGAGATTTTGAGGTGGAGCATGTCCATTACTTCCTGGTTGGACATGGCCTTGCATGTCAGGCACATGTCACCTCTGAGCAGACGGTATGTGACTGAATAGAGCTGGAGTGTCTTCAATCTGGCAGCATATGACAGATGTTGGAGTCCCTTTATCCTTTTGGTGGGGGACTTTTGGGGTATCTCCAATTGCTGCAGATGTCGGGTGAGATACATCCCGAATGGGGCATTGTACTCAATCATTGGTCTGATAAGTGAAGAGTACAGGGGAACAATGACCTCACTAGATCTGGATGTGAATCCCTTCATGATCTTGTGGGCAATGTAGAAGGTCTTTCTAACCACTTTAGCAATGTGAGTGTCAGAAGAAAGGCCACTGTCAACCTGGGTCCCCAGGTCCATGATAACCTCCTCTGTGCTTAGAGGATTGCCACCTATATGGTAGCTTGGGGTTACCTTGCTCTTCCCGAAGGGTATGACTATACATGTTTTGGCATTTAACTTCAGGCCATGGCTCTGGCACCAGCTATCAGTTTCCGTGAGTCCCTTCTGAAGGATATCCGTGTCTGATGCACTGTCCACTATGGCGCCCAGTTTGCAGTCATCTGGAAACTTTGTCAGCCAAAGTCCTCCTATGTTGGCCTGTACTTCTGAGAAGTAGATGACGAACAATAGGGGGCCAAGGACCAAGCCCTGTGGGACACCACTTGTGACTGGCTTGGAGTCTGACATAGCGCCAGCAACTCTAACCCTGTGGTTCCGTTCCTTAAGCCAGTTTGCAACCCATCTTGTGACATATGGGTTCACATTTAAGTTGGTAGGTTTTTCTACAATACCTGAGTGGGATATTGTGTCGAAAGCCTTTGCAAGGTCAAGGTAGGCTGTATGGACTGCCTTTCCCTCATCAATGGCCTTAGTGACTGTTTTGAAGAAGTCGACCAAGTTCAAAAGGCATGATCTGCCCTTGACCAAGCCAAACTGGGATGGGTCCAATGTCTGCATGTCCCCTATATCTTTGTTTATGAGCTCCATTATGATCCTTTCCATAGCTTTGCAGACTAGACTTGTTAAGCTTATGGGGCGGTAATTACCAGGGTCCGTAGAGGCACTGCCTTTGTGCAGATGTGCACAACTGGACCCTAACCAGGCTGTTGTGCACACTATGGAAATGTAAAGCAGTGATAGGACTAAAGCCCTGGATACTGTCCACAACAGTGAAAGTACTGAACCACTACACTATACAGTACTACAGTGTTAGGTCAGTATGAATGGATGTTGACAATTGTATGCAAAGTATCCCATGCAAAACCTGCAGGCACAGTATAATCCCTGTTGTGTTCACACAAAAAGCAGTTGGACAGTAACTACACAACATGGCACACAACACACAACCATAAACTGGAGATATTTGTTGAAGGTCACACTCATCCACAAATGTGATGGGCTGCAGAGTTCAACATATGGAAAGCTCACACTGGGCATGCTCACACACTTTGATAAATGAGACATCTTTCACACAACATGCCATGGGAAGGCTGAACTGGGCATGCTCACACACTTAGTCCAAATGTTCCTCTTAGCAACTGGGAAAACACACCACATGATGCTCATTCCCCTTTCTAAACACTGACGATGTCAGCACCCTATAAGTATATCAGGAGAAAAGAAATCTCCCAATAATCTGAATAGCGTGTTCTGCTAATGCATCCGTCTCTAGTGTCATAACATAGTTAGGTAGGGGTTTGAATCCAGCAAGTGTGTATGAAAGGAACTTCCATTTTGGCAACTGTGAAAACACACCACAGGATGCTCATTCCCCTTTCTAAACACTGATGATGCCAGCACCCTATAAGTATATCAGGAGAAAAGAAATCCCCCAGCAGTCCGAATAGCGCTCTCTGCTAATGTGTCCGTCTCTAATGTCATAACATAGTTAGGTAGGGGTTTGAATGTGGCAAGTGTGTGTGAAGGGGGGTAAGTGTGTGTGTATGAAAGGAACATCCCTTTTGGCAACTGTGAAAACACACCACAGGATGATCATTCCCCTTTCTAAACACTGATGATGTCAGCACCCTATAAGTATATCAGGAGAAATGAAATCCCCCCAGCAATCCGAATAGCGCGCTCTGCTAATGCGTCCGTCTCTAGTGTCATACCATAGTTAGGTAGGGGTTTGAATCCAACAAGTGTGTGTGAAGGGGGGTAAGTGTGTATGAAAGGAACATCTCTTTTGGCAACTGTGAAAACACACCACAGGATGCTCATTCCCCTTTCTAAACACTGATGATGTCAGCACCCTATAAGTATATCAGGAGAAAAGAAATACCATAGCAATTCGAATAGTGCACTCTGCTAATGTGTTCATCTCTAGTGTCATAACATAGTTAGGTAGGGGTTTGAATCCAGCAAGTGGCAAATGTGTGTGAAGGGGGGGTTAGTGTGTGTGTATGAAAGGAACATCTCGTTTGGAAACTGTCCAAACACACCACAGGATGTTCATTCCCCTTTCTAAACACTGATGATGTCAGCACCCTATAAGAATATCAGGAGAAAAGAAATCCTCTAGCAATCCAAATAACACACTCTGCTAATGCATCCGTCTCTAGTGCCCTAACATAATTAGGTAAGGGTTTGAATGTGGCAAGTGTGTGTAAAGGGGGTTAGTGTGTATGTATGAAAGAAACATCCCTTTTGGCAACTGTGAAAACACACCACAGGATGCCCATTCCCCTTTGTAAACACCGATGATGTTAGCACCCTATAAGTATATCAGGGGAAAAGAAATCTCCCAGTAATGCGAATAACGCACTCTGCTAATGCGTCCATCTCTAGTGTCATAACATAGTTAGATAGGGGTTTAAATCCAGCAAGTGCCAAGTGTGTGTGAAGGGGAGTAAGTGTGTATGAAAGTAACATCCCTTTTGGCAACTGGGAAAACACACTACAGGATGCACATACCCCTTTCTAAATGATATCACAATTAGTTATGGCATTTGATTCCAGACATGTCACGTGTGTTTTGCTCACACAGAATGCCCATGTGTGCGGGTTGTTTCTCACAATAATGCATGACATCGATTAAACCAGTTATGGCAATGCACACATGATGTATGTGTGTGCCAAATACACATATGTACCTGTGACCTTCAATAGTTACCATGTGTGATGCCTTCCACATGTGAATACATGGTATTTGCACAGGGTAACATTATGACTGTGGTCTTCTGTGCAGGTGCTGCATGTGGGATGTGTATATACAGTGTGAGATGTAGATGCTATCAACCTAGTAGTGAGGGATACACACCTGGTCTGGGGCATATAGTCTACATGCTGTTGATGAACAGGTGCTGCATGTTTTCACCTGTTGTGGGAGTGGTAAGAAGTTGTTCCATAGCAATGCAGTGACCGCATGCTAAGAACCGTTCAGCTAGGGTGTTGTAGCTACAGTAATTCATTACCATTCAGTTATATGTCAGCACTCCTGGTGAAGGTCTGATGCCAACCAAGGTCAGGGTTCTACCAGCCTGTGTCACTTGCTCAGTGAGCCCTTCCATGTTTCCTATCATGTATCCCAGTGAGGGACATCACACATCAGCTGTAGTGGCATGGACAATGACTGAGTCATATGTGTCCATGCATCTGACTGACCTGTATGCTTGTGTTATGTGGTGGACCATAGTGCCCCATGAGCATATCACTGTGACCTTCACCTTGTCCAGCCTGGTGAGCATGACCTCACTGTACTGGACAATAAAAGTACCTAACACAACTGCAGCAGTAGTGTTGTATAGCTGTACAGACTGTGCTTGTTTGGCACACAGGATTTGTGTGCTATGTGTTATGCGTGCTGTGTTCAGGCCTAACGTATGCCTGTGTGCCAGTTGCAGAGGTGTCTGCCACTCAGGCAGGATGCTATCCTTAGGCTCCACGAATGGCCCGGTGTGTTTCCGTGCTTGTATTGCTGTCAGTGTAGGTCCACATCAGACTGGTATTGCAGTCACTGTAGTATTTCATGCCACCTGACAGGTTATGCCAGTACTGGGTTCAGAGTGCTTAGTCCACAGTTTGGCCATGTGTTTCCATCTCATACATGTGCTGTACATCCATGGGTAGGGGATAGGGTTGACTGTGTACATGTGGCAGCTGTGACATTACTACATGACTCACATATTCCACAACTGTACCCTAGAGGTGACTGACAACTGACCTTTGCACATGCTACCATAGTATTGAGATTGCATTGGTGATTAACAGCACATAGGGCCAATGGTGAACAAGATACATAGGTCCATAGGTTCATACTAGGCTATCTGCCCTAGGGCATTTATACACCTAGCCAGAATGTGTGTGGCTTTCACCATGCATTGTAAATCTATCTTACTATGCCCTTTTCCAAGGTTAGTATACTGTGCCTCTGTCTAACAGTGACACATAAGTGATACCCAGGGTAAACCTACAATGTCACATCCAGTCACTCTTGAAGATAGTCACTGAGTGACTCTGCCTAACCTCTATTGGGATAATATTCCAGAGTGAAGGGAGCCTCTGAGTTATGAATGTGTCCCTCCAGCATGTCCTATGTATATCACTCCTGAGGTTCAAGTCTTTCCAGCGTGTAGCCTGATGGGATCTGGATATTCTGAGGTGCAGCATGGCCATTAAGTCAGGGTTTGACATGGCTTTATATGTCAGGCACAGATTGCCTATGAAGAGGCAGTATGCCACTGAGTAGAGCTGCTGTTTCTTTAACCAGTCAGTATGTGGCATCTGTTTGAGCCCTTTGATCCTCTTGTTGAGGTACTTTTGTGGTCTTTCCAGTTGCTGCAGGTATCTGGTAAGGTGCATGCTGACAGGGGCATTGTAGTCAATTATGGGCATGTTGAGGGATGAGTAAAGAGGCACAATGTCCTCCCCTGATCTACATGTGAATCCCTTCATGATGATGTGGCTTATATAACATGTTTTCCTAACCACTTTGGCCATGTTGTTGTCAAATGAGAGAGTGCTATCAACTTGTGTACCCCAAGGTCCATAATTCCTTCGTCTGCACTTAATGGATTAACACATATGTGGTACTTTGTGGTCACTTTGTTTTGACAAAGGGATGACTATACACTTTTGGCATTCAGCTTGAGGCCATGGCTGTGGCAGAAGTCGTGTGTTTCAAGAGGCTCTTTTGGAGGATCGTGTGTTAGCTGGAGAGTTGATTATGGCGTCCGGTTTGCAGTCATCTGCGACTTGCTCAGCCACAGTACTTCCATGTTGGCCTGTACCTCTGATAAATATATACTGAACAAGACAGATCCCAGGGCTGAGCCTTGTGGGACACCACTTGTAACTGGTTTGAGGCTGACATGGCTCCAGCAATTCTAACCATGTGTGTTCTGCCCTTGAGCCACTGTGCAATATCTGTAGTGACATAGGGGTTAATATGTACACTGGTGATCTTCCCTAGAATGCACAAGTGGGGTATTGTATCAAAGGCTTATGCAAGGTCCAGGTAGGCTGTGTAGACCACCTTCCCCTTGACAGTGGCCTTGGTGACTGTTTCAAAGAAATCAAACAGGTTTGAGAGGCAGGATCTGCCATTAACAAAGCCAAACTGTGTATGATGATGTGTCTGTAGGTCCCCAATATCTATATTTAAGAGGTTCATGATGATCCTTGCCATAGCTTTGCAGACCAAGCTATTCAGACGTATGGGGCGAATAGTGTCCAGGATCCGTTAAGGCACCACCTGAATGTAAAGGGACCACTGTTGCTGTATGCCACTCTTTGGCCACATATCATGTAGTAAGGCTGGGATTGAACAGTAGTGTTATGTCTGGGTGTAGCTCTTCTTGGGGTTCATGTAGGACACAGCCTGGGACACTGTCTGGTCCCATTGATGCAGTGTTTATTGCTTTGGAGAGGGCAGCTCTTACCTGAGCATCTGAGATGTCGGGGGGGGCAGCACTCTGCTGGGAGAAATATTTGCCCTTTTGGTGTGGAAGGGAGGAGAAGGTAGCAGTGAACCTGTCCACTAGGATGTTGGCAATGCCTGCGTGTTTGGTATTTCGTGTGACATCTTGGACTACCACTGAGCATATCTGGGTATTACCACCCAGGTTCCTAACATAACTACAGAAAGCCTTGTGATTATCCTCAGTGTCTTGTGGAATCTTCTCTCAAAGATGGCCTTAGACAATCTTATGGGTGCCTGTTGTTGCCTTCTAAAACTCATCAGTGATGCCTTCACATTTTGGGAGTTTGTTGTATCATGTAGTAGCTTCATCCTTCTATTGTATAGTTTGTTTATGGCTGGTGTCCAGCACACAGGACATCTGTCTTTGGAGGATTGGGTCTTGCTTTCATTTGGGATTGCATGATCCATGCATTCCTGAATGTGTCCATAGAATGCCTTTATACAGGTATCTGCAGTCTGGTCCATATTTTCAACAGGCCTGGGGGCTTTGAAGGTTTCCACATCATTTATGAGGAGTGTGAACATGCTTGACATGAGTTGTTGACTGTATTCTTCTGTGCAGGGGTGGCCTTGGGATGTGAATATCCAGTGAGATTAGTTTATGGTCTGATCTTACCAGTGAGGGATACACTTCTGGTCTGGAGCATAGAGTCCCCATGTTGGTGATGATCAGGTTCAGTATGTTTTCCCCTCTTGTGTGAGTGGTAACAAGTTGTTCCATAGCATATTGGTATATAAATTCCAGTAATCTGTGGGCTAGGGTGTTGGAGCTACAGTCATGCTCCCAGTCTATGTTTGGGTAGTTTAACCCACCCAATATAATGGTGTATGGACAGACCTACATATTTCCAACTGATTTCAGGAAGGCCAAGTGCGGTTCTTGTGTTTGTGAGGGTGGTCTGTAGCAGGCTATAACCTGGAAGGCAGTTTACCCATTGTTACCTGCATATGGATAGTCTCTGATGTTTGGTGCTTTGCAACCAACCTGGAGGTGTGGGTATCTTGGATGAATATCAATACACCCCCTCCTTTTGTGGTTTTGTGCAAGTTTTGGGCCTGAAAAGCATGGTATGAGGTATAACTTGGTAGTGCTGGAGTGCTGTTGGTAGCCCTGAATCCGGTATCTGTTACTGCACAGATAGTGATGTTCCCCATGCTGAGGAATGTTTTGAGTGTGTGCATCATCAGGTTTAGAGTCCTACAGTGGCATATATGACTGCTCACGTGGACAGATGCCAGGTAAGTCATATGCAAAGTGTCACAGGCAATGTACATGTGCACAGGAGAAACAGTGACATTCTGTCAAGTGAGACATGAACATACATATAGTAAGCAATGCAGATGTCACTAGGATTCCACAGAAGTTGTGTAACTCTGCATGGCAGGTCGGATCAGTATTCCAGGGTAACTGCAAGGAAACATGCATGCAGACATAGCTACTGTAAGCAGGGCTGCTTGTAGTCCATTGTACAACAAACAAGCTGTACCACTATCAGTAGGTAACACTGAAAATGCTCACCAGCTGACATATGAATACCTATGTCACCAAAGGTGATACTTACCAGACCACGGACAGAAATGACATGGCCAGACACGCTGCATCCCACATGAACACATATCTCAAGCAACACAGACCTCACAATGTCAGTGTTCATAACAGACACAGCCCATAAGGCCAAACACCTATAATAGGTGATGCCATAGTCAGACACACTGACGTCCCACCCTCCAGACTGAGTAAGGTGAGGGTCACATTTAGCTACCTGTCGGGTGATAGAATGTGCCACATAACACAAGCACTCAGGTCACTCCACAGCAAGTACAAGTATGAGGCAGTTATTGTCCATGCTGGTGTGAACAACCTGAGACGTACCTCCCTGGACCACATGGAAAGAGACACAGAGGAGCTCTTACATCACCCTCTCAAACTCAGGAATCCCACACAGCCTTCATGATGACACAGGAGAATATAGATTTCTCTGCAAACACCATCATACTGGGTGACATCAACTACCCAAACATAGACTGTGAACATTACTCAAGCCACAATACCCAAGCTCTAGGGTTCCCATAGTTCAGAAACTCTTTAGCTATGGAACAGGCAGTCAACATTCCCACAAGAGGGGAAAATATACTAGACCTGATCATCACAAACATGAGTACAAAATGCTCACCACTTGAAGTATATCACTCATTGTTGCAATCGAACCATATACTAATCACACTGGAGTACTGGATCCCCCACATATGCAAACCTCAAACACATCGATGTGTGTGTGGGAAATGCCCCTATTAGCAACTGTGACAGTACACTACAGGATGCAGATTCCCCTTTTGAAACACTGATGATGTCAGCACTCTATAACTATATTATCTGAATTAAAATTCTCCCGTAATTCGTATAGCACGCTCCGCTAATGCGTCTTTCTCCAGTGTCATAACATAGTTAGGTAGGGATTTGAATCCTGCAAAGGGAATTGATGTGTGTTAGTATGAGTGGGGTTTGTGTGTGTGCATAATGCTGTGAGGGAAAAGTGCCTTTTGCCAACTGGGAGAACACACTACAGGGTGCACATCCCTCTTTCTAAACACAGATGATGTCAGCACCCTCTAAGTACAGCATTAGAAAGGATTGCTCCCACTAATGCAAATAGCACACTCTGCTAATGTGTCTGTTTCTAGTGTCATAACACAGTTAGGTAGGGGGTTGAATCTTGCAAATGGAAAGTATGTGTTTTAGTGTGATTGGGGTTAGTGTGTGTGCACAATGCTGGGGGTGGGATGTGGCTTTTGCCAAATGGGGCTATGCACTGCAGGGTGCACATTTCCCTTAACAAACAGTGATGTTGACAGCGCCCTATACAAACAACATGACAACAGACAATTGCCAGTACTCAGTATAGTGCTACATGCTACTGTAACACGCACATGTACCAGAACATACCTAGATAGTGTTTTGAAACCTGAATGTGGCAAGTGTGTGGATGTGGGATGTTTCTGTGTGTGCATTTCCGTATGGAAAACATGTTGGATGTGGCGATCAGGGAACCACAGTACCTGATGCACATTATACTTTTAAACTAATGAGGTTGCCTGCACCCTGTGAGTACAGGTAGAGAAGAGGAAATCTGTAGTAATCCACATAGTGCACTTTTCAAATGTGTACCTGTCATGTATTGACAGCTACTCATGTAGGGTAATAAATAATGGAAATGGCAGGTGAGTGTGCATGTGTGGGGGTAGCAGGGTGTGTGTAAATGCATGTGTGACAGAACATATACATATAGCTGAATCTACAATACAGCACATGATGCACATTCCCATAGTCAATGGTAGCATGTGATGGTGTGCAGCTGGTACACTTTGGTAAGTAGTATGGGTGCAGATAACAATTCAGGACATTCATACAGTTACTGCAGCAGGAATGCTGGGATATACACACAATCATAGTGGAACAGTGAACAGTTACCAACATGTTACTACTTATACACATCTATGTAGTCACCCTGTGCATCAGCAACGTGTTTACCTTTTCCTGCACTGATGTTGTAGTATGCAGGAGGTGGCACAGTGTCATCATATGCACAGGGTGTGGGTTAGGTATGCCCAAGCCAGCCACTGGTACCACCAATTGACATGTGTGTGTATGTGTGTTTGTGAGGGCAGCAGTACAGGGTGGACCAGTGTTGGTGCAGTGTGTGTGTGTATGTGTTTGCCCTAGGTGTTAAATTTCTGCATGTGTGTAAGCACGCACACAGTCCCACATAATGGCTGCTATGTACAGGGTTTTGTGGACAGCCACAGACTGCACCTGTCAGGTCATCCAGATCAGTGTCTGTGGGCATGGACACGGTACCTGTGCCTGGCAGGGGTGCTACGGACCATATCCGGTACTAACCCAGACTGGGTACTGTCATCGGAAGCGGGGGTGTGTTGACTGGACACAGTTCCCTGTTGGGACTGTCCAGAGCCACGTGCACGTGGTCTCCTGGGGCGTCCTGATGACAGCACTGCCCCAGCATTGCTGGGGCTGGTGCTGGCACTTGAGGTGCGTGAGTGGGCCTGTTGTCATCCGCGGCCACTGCCAGCTGGTGCTGTTGCCAGCATACGGCCACGTCGACGTCTCAAATGCACACCATCGCCCTGGCCCATGGACATCTGGTTGTGGAGCAGCTGTTGTATGTCCCCACAACGTCTGTCAACGACATCTGTGAAATTACGAATAGCATTCGCAATGTCACGCATGCCGTCTGTCATGGCTGTGCGACATGCTCTCAGCTCCCTCAGACCCTGTCTGGTGTACCTTTCCTTACGTGCCTGTGCCTGCATAACAGTCCGAAACATAGTGGAGGTTGACATACCTCCTTGGGCACGCCAGAGGCAGTACGACCACGGATGCCCCACGGGAACCCATGGGCGACTGTCTGCGTGGTACCATTGGAGGACCCTGCTCATGGCTGCTTTGTGGGGATGCATGTACCACAGGTACCACATTACCCTGATCTATGCCCAATGCATACTGTCCATCACCTAGGGACAATGGTGACAAAGGATGTAACGGCAGGATGACTGTGAGCATTGAAGGGGTTGACAGCTGTGTACTGTCAATTGGCTGACCAATGGCGGACCCAGACACACCTTCCTGCACCATTATAGACATTTCATCATCATCAGTACCTGGGGCACAAGATTCAGGTTCCCTGCTGCAGGTCACCAGAGCAGCACCAGAACCTACGGGAGGAAAACAGGGAACACAGATTACAGTATCAACACATATTTTACAGTGATGCACTTCAATACTAATGCACACATTCAGAAATGGACACATGCACTCATGGACACACACACACATGCACACATGGGCACAGGCACACTTGCACACATGCACACCCCACAGTACACACACACATCAGTACTGAGTTACACTACTCTTACTAGTGTTAACCTGGGTATTGCAGGTATTATTAAACACACTCACCAGCATGTATACTACAGAGTTACACTACTCTTACTAGTATTATAAATTGTTTTTCAGGTAATGTTAAACACACTCACCAGCATGTATGGCCTGCCTCATTGCTAGATGGGAGGGACCTGGAAATATGAAGAAAGTAATGTCAGTGGGCACAAGTGTGCCATTTGTTTTGCATATGATACAGTACAGTAGTACACCAGTTCCCTTATACACATCAGCTGCTCATAATGTCAGTATCACACATGCAGAATTACATATCATGATGACAGATACATACCACGTGCACACCTTATGCATGCATGAAGTAACAGTGTACAGAACAGTCATATGTACATACAAGGAGTTAACTCTAATCTCACACTTACCTCTCTTCAAACAACAAATCAAACTGTATTTCCAAAACCACTGGCTTTGTTCTTGTAGTACTCCAGACTAACTTCCCTCTACCCACCCTCTCTTTACCTTTAACCCCTCATTGTGCATAAAAACTAGCTTCTACCCTGTTTCTTTTCCCTTGTTGTCCTTCTATGCTCTGACCTACTTCTCCCATCTCTCCCACCTCCTCTTGACTGTCTTCCTTCTTTTCCTCTCTTCTCTTCTTGACTCCTGCCTCTTCCCTATTATTTTATCTTTCATACTCCTTCTACTTCTCTACCCTTCTGAGCTTTAACTGTTATCTATATGGCTTTTGCCTTATTGCATAACCTTTATGTTTTAGGTAAGATTGCTTTGAAACCGACAGAACATTGTGTATGAGTTTAAACTGTTTGAGTTCCTTAAATGTATGTTGATTTTATTAACACGTTGATTTATATTTCTATTATTTTGTATGTCTTTATTAACAACTTGTCTGTCTGCCTTTATTATGTTATGTGTGGAGCTTTTCTCCCCGGGCCTCTACTGAAAATGGGCATATATCCAGCTAGACTAGCCCGGTAAACAAATGTAAAATAAATAACAAAAGATAAATAAATATGGCATCTTACCTGCACACTCGGTGTCTTGCTGCTGTGTGGATCCAACCTCCATCATGATGCACGTCTGATGCTGTTGTTGTTCTGGGGCTGGATCCACAACACTTAGCAGTAGCCCCTCCTGTCTGGTGAGGGGAGGATGTGTGGCCACCCCCCCACCTGTGGCAACCTGTTGCCTGCCGATATCTGCAGCACGCTGGCGGACATTTCTAATCAAATCACTGCAGTGATGTCTCACCTGCTCATATGTCCTATCATGCATGCCAACATCATTTATCCTGCTGACAAGGTTTTGCCACAGTGCAGACCTCTCCTGCTGATTCTGGGTGGTGCGTGAAAACAGGATGTCATAGTCACGCACCAGGCTCTGGTGGATCACTTCGTCCTCTGCAGCAGAGTAAGCAGGGTTCCTTTTCAGAGCCATATCTCCCTGGAAAGGTACACAAACAGGTTATCAGCAGAGTATGTCAGCAATATATGGTACACATTCTATACAAGGAGTATTAAATTGTACTTATTACTGCTTGGTTGTAACTTGATTAAAGTGTAGCTATCATTTAAGTCTTTTGGATTAATCACTTGGCCGTCAGACCAGTTGTTTTACATTAGGGAGGTTTGTGGCAAGAACTGTGGTGGCAGGACACATAGCTTTCATCCTTCTAAGTTGGGAACTGCTGATTGAGAGCCCAGTGTCCAAGTGTATTAGTTCTGGTATAAGCAGTTGGCCTTCAGGCCAGTTATTTAACATTAACAAGGTTTGTGGTCTGCACTCTTGTGTGAGAATAGGCTGTACTCTGCCATTCATAGCTGGGAACTTCTGGTTTCAGGTTTATAGTGCCTGCATATTTGAACTGTATCTTACTGACATTGGTACACCTTGTTTGCTGTAGCATACACTACATCCAAGCCTCCTGAATCTAGCTTTGTTTATATGCTTGTTATTTGTTAGCTTGTTATTTCACTGGTACGCTACTTCCACATAATACACAGCTTCTCAGCACTTCCGTGAATCACTACTGATATCTGCATTGCTTACTGTACGTATTTCCTTGTTACACTTGACAGCAAGTGACTGCTTGTCGTTTTTGCATTTACTTAATTGTAACACATTGCACTTAAGTTACCTGGCACTTGCTCACTGAAGCTATTATATCAGTCAGCAGTAGTAAGTAATATCAGTACACCCTCACTCCCCACTGGACTTTGTTTTCAATTATTACGGAATTCACAATAGTATTCTAGCATGTCCAAAGGTCATTTGTCAATCTCCTTTCCAGTCCAGCTGGTGAGTGTGGTAATCCAGAGGCAATGTTATAACAGCCGCATGTACACAGACAACCCCCTCCTCCTAACAACAAATTCAAACACATGTGAGTGATGCAACCATATACCAAACTGGAGGCTAGGCTCTCTCTACTCAATACTGCCATAACCAGTCAGGTGGAGAAGGAAACCACACTCACTACAATTCCAGTCTCACATAGACCTACCACGACAACAAAACAAACACATAATCACACAAAAACATACTCGGAGGCTCAGAATAAAGATCTGCCTAAGCAGCAGAGACCTCCAAAGCAGACACCCAAGCAACCACTACCACAAAACAAACAGGTGCAACACATATCTCACAAAGCCAATATGCTGAACACTCACCCTTAACAGTAAACAACACACCTCATACACTTGTAATAGGTGCCTCTATCATCAGGCACACTGACGTCACGTTCACCAGGCTTAACGAGGAGAGGGTCACAGTGTGCAGCCTGTTGGGCACTACGACCCGCCACATAACACAAACACTCAAGTAACTCCAAGGCAAGTACAAGTATGACTCACTCATTGTCCATGCTGGTGTGAATGACCTGACACATACCTCCCTGGACTACATGACATGAGACAGAAAGGAGCTCTCTGAGCATGTAGCCCAAGACAGTATAACCCTGACCTTGAGTAGCATCATACCCTCACCAAGAATGATGCCACAATATCAAGGCAAGATGGTCACTTTCAACAATTGACTGAAGTACTAGTGTCATTCACAGGTGAGCCAATGCCTGTCAGCTTGGGATGATATGCTGTAGAAGCCACGATGCTTTGCTAGGGACAGCTTGCACCTGTCACCCCTGGGCTTTTGGATTTTGGCAAAGGCTCTTGCTACACCCATAGTGCCTTTAGGCAAGGCTCATAAGGCAAACCCACATCCATACGTATCACAAAGGATGAGGAACTAAAAGTAATGCTACTCAACACCAGAAGTCTAGACCTCAAGATACATGCACTCAAAACTCTACTTAGCATTATGGACATCGATATCTGTGCAGTAACAGAAACCTGTTTCAGGTTTCCCAGGAGCACACCAGCACTACCAAGTTATACCTGTTACCATTCTTGTCAGCCCCAATACTTGGACCAAACAACAAAAGGAGGGGGAGTATCAATATTCATCAAAGATTCCCACACCTCCACATTGGTGGCAAAGTACCACATAGGTGTTAAGCCATTAAGTACAGAAGAAGTAATTGGGGACCTGGGGAACACACTTGATAGCAATCTGTCATTTGTCAACCACGTGGCCAATGTGGATTGAAAGACATGTTATATAGGTTCATAGGTTCATAGGTTCATAGGTTCATACTAGGCTATCTGCCCAAGGGCATTTATAAGCCTAGCCCATAGTTATGTGGCTTTCGCCACCCCTTTAGTTTGAATAAAAACTATGCCTATCATTTTTCTGTGCCTCTGTCAAGCAGTGACACTGAAGTAATCCCTGGGGTATATCTGCGATCTCCCATCCATTGGTCAAGATTCCTCTTGAACAAGGCCAGCGAGGTGCTCTGCCTCACATGTACCGGGATTTTGTTCCACAGCATAGGGAGTCTCTGGGTGATGAATCTGTCCCTCCAGCACGTTCTATTTATAACCGTGTCAAGGTTTAAGTCTCCGCCCTTGTGGTTCTGAGGGATCTAGATTTTTGAGGTGAAGCATATTCATCAAATCTGGGTTTGACATGGCCTTATATGTCAGGCACAGGTCACCTCTGAGCAAGCGGTATGAGACTGAATAAAGCTGGAGTTCTTTCAGTCGGGCAGCATAAGACATATTTTTGAGACCCTTTATCCTTTTGGTGAGGAACTTTTGGGGCCTTTCAAGCTGCATCAGGTGTCTGGTCAGATACATTCGAACGGGCATTGTACTCAATCATAGGTCTAATGAGTGATGAGTACAGGGGGACGATGACCTCCCTTGATCTAGATGTGAATCCCTTCATGATCAGGTGGGCGATATAGAAGGTTTTCCTAACTACTTTAGCAACATGAGTGTCAAGCGAAGGCTACTGTCAACTTGGGTCCCCAGATCCCTGATGACTTTTTCTGTGCTCAGTGGATTGTCACCTATATGGTAGCTAGGGGTAACCTTGTTTTTCCCGAAGGGTATGACTATGCATTTTTTGGCGTTTAACTTCAGGCCATGGCTCTGGCACCAGTTATCCATTTCTGTGAGGCCCTTCTGGAGGATATCTGTGTCAGATGTGTTTTCGACTATGGCGCCCAGTTTGCAGTCATCTGCAAACTTTGTCAGCCATAACCCTTCGGTGTTTGCTTGTACTTCAGAAAAGTAGATGCCGAACAAGAGTGGACCCAGGACTGAGCCCTGTGGGACACCACTTGTGACAGGCTTTGAGTCTGACATGGCTCCAGCAACTCTGACCCTGTGGGTTCTGTCGCTTAGCCAGTTTGAAACCCATCTTGTGATGTATGGGTTTACATTCAAGCTGATGAGTTTTTCGATGATACCTGAGTGGGGTATTGTGTCGAAGGCCTTTGCCAGGTCGAGGTAGGCTGTATGGACTGCCTTTCCCTCATCAATGGCCTTGGTGACTGTCTCGAAAAAGTCAACCAAGTTTAAGAGGCAGGATCTGCCTTTGACAAAGCCAAACTGGGTTGGATCCAAAGTCTGCAAGTTCCCTATGTCTTTATTTATGAGTTCCATTATGATCCTCTCCATGGCTTTGCAGATAAGGCTTGTCAAGCTAATGGGGCAGTAATTTCCAGGGTCTGTGGAGGCACCGCCCTTATGAAGTGGGACCACAGTCGCCGTGCGCCATTCCTTGGAGTGTATCCTGAGGTGAGGCTAAGATTAAACAGCTGTCCTAACTGTGGGTTTAATTCCTCGTTGAGTTCATGAAGCACACAGCTGGGGACACCATCCGGTCCCATGGATGCTGTGTTTTTTGCCTTAGTGAGGGCAGTTCTCACCTGGGCGTTGGAGATGTTTGGGGGCTACAATCCTCTGGAATAGATATCTCTCCTTTGGGGAGTTTGCACTGAACCTGTCAGCCAGTATGTTAGCAATGTGTGTAGGTTCAGTAATTTTCACATCATTTTGAACTAATTCTGAGCATATCTGGGAGTTTCCTCCTAGGTTTCTAACATAGCTAAAGAAGGCATTATGATTGTCTTTAGAGTCCTTGGCGATTTTTCTCTCAAAATTTGCCTTTGATGATTTTATGAGAGCTCTTAGTTTTTTACTTATAATGATCAAAGGTGTCTTACCTTTCAAGGATTTTGCTCTATCTTGTAGTAGCTTCCTCCTTTTGTTGTAGAGCTTGTTTATGACTGGGGTCCACCAGACTGGACGCTTGCCTTTGGTACAGAGAGTCTTAGTTTTGTTTGGGATTGCCTGATCCATGCAGTCCTGTAGGTGCTGGTAGAAGGCATTTGTAAGTGATTCAGCGGTTTGAGTAATGTTTACCACTGGCTCAGGGGCCTTAAAGGAGACCACACTAGTTTTAGAAGTGTGAAATCGGCTTTTGAGAAGTTTTCACTGTGGTCTTTTGTTTTCAGGTGGGGCGGGATGAGGACCTCCAGCGAGATTAGTTTATGATCTGATCTCACCAGTGAGGGTATACTTCGGTGTTGAACATTTTGATCCCATGTTCGTGATGATGAGATCAAGTATGTTTTCACCTCTTGTGGGGATGGTGACTAGTTGTTCCATGGCATTTGAGTTTATGAACTCCAGGAATCTTTGGGTTAGAGTGTTCGGGCTTGAGTAGTGTTCCCAGTCTATATTAGGGTAGTTGAAGTCACCTAGTATGATGGTGTTTGGAGATACATTTATCCCTCAGTGTTTTCAGGAAGGCCATGTGAGGTTCCTGAGTTTGAGAGGGTGGCCTGTAACATGCTACAAATTGCAGAGCAGTCTTGCCTATGGTTAATTGCACCTGGATGGTCTCCGATGCATCGTCGTTGTTACCAACCTTGAGGTGTGGGTGTCCTTTATGAATATGGACACCCTCCTTTCTTGGTGTTGTCCGATTTTGGGGCGGAGCATGATATGAGGTGAAACCTGTTAGTGCTGGGGTGCTCTCAGGAGCCTTGAACCAGGTTTCTGTCACAGCACAGACATCGATGTTCTCCATATTGAGAAGGGCCTCGAGTGCGTGCATCTTGAGATTGAGACTTCTGGCATTGAGCAGCATTACCCTTAGTTTTTTTCCTTTTGGTGTTCTAGGGTGGTAGGTTTAGAATTTGAGCCTTGCCTAAAAAGGCACTATGGGGGTAGCAAGAGCCTTTGCCAATATCCAGAAGCCCAGGGTGACAGGTGCAAGCCGTCCCTCAAGCAGCGTGGCTTGTCCAGCATGTCATCCCAGGCAGACAGACATTGATCCCCTTTGAATGACACCAGAATTTAAGCCAATTATTAAAGCTGATCATCTTATCACTGTATTGTGGCATCATTCTAGGTGAAGGTAGGATACTGCTCAAGGTCAGGGTCATACCTGCCTGGGCTACATAATCAGCGAGCTCCTCGACGTCCATTCTCATGTAGTCCAAGGAGGTGCGTCTCAGGTCGTTGACACCAGCGTGGACAATGACTGAGTCGCACTTGTACCTGCTGTTGAGAGACCTGAGTGCTTGCGTTATGTGGAGGATTCTAGCCCGACAGGCAGCTTACTGTGACCTTCTCCTTACTCAGTCTGGTGAGCGGGCGTCAGTGTGTCTGACTATGGAATCACCAATGACAAGTGTGTCTGGCATTTTGTTTGGCCTTAAGGGCTGTGACTGTTTGACACTCTGACTGTGTGGTCTATATGTTGCATGTGTTGGGTCGTGAGGTGGTAGTTGTTTGGGTGTCTGCTTTAGTGGCCTCTGCTGTTTTGGTAAATTTTTGATCAGAGCCTCGAGTATGTCTTTGTGTGAGTATGTGTATGATTTGAAGTTGTGATGGTACCATGTGTGACTGGGTATGTATTGTGTGTGGTTACCTTCTCCTCCTGTCTGGTCTTGCCAGTCCTATGTTGAGAGAGCTCAGCCTCAGTTTGGCCGTATAGTTGCATCTCGCATGTATTTGTGTTTTGTGGGAGAAGGAGAGGATTGTCTGTGTACATGAGGCAATTGTAACATTGCCTCAATATTCCCAGGTTCACCAGTTGAGCTGGAGAGGACACTAGCAACTGATCCCTCGACATACTAGAAGTAGTAGATAAAGAACTTTCAAAGGACTCCGGGGAAGTGGGTTTTAGGCTGGTGGGTACTATCTATAATAAGAGTGCTTTATCAAGGTGCAAGTACTGTAGGAGTAAGTGCTAGGCTTTACAGATAGAGAATAGTCTACTTGGGAATCAAGTAGAGATGAACTTTTCAGTTATAGGATATGCTGGTTAGATCAGCAGCACAGTTTAGCGTGTTTTATAGCAGGGGCTCAAGGGACCTAGGAATTTGCCCAGAAGGACCAATGGACTACTAGTTTCTGGCTGAAACTTCACCAAATCGGACAAAAGGCAGCTCAGTGCTTCCCACTCCCACTGGTAAGCAAAGAAACTTCCCTCCTTCCTAATAAGGCAATGGATCAGTAACAGGAACTAAAAACTAAGCCCAGGGATCAGCAACTCTGAAACTGGACTACTCTGTTCAGTAAAGTGGGAAAACAAGAGATTTTTGTTTTATTACAGAGATAAGGAAAAAAAAAGACAGTAAATGCTATAAATGCTGTAAATCGGCTAGCGCACTTTAGTGTGTAGCCTACAGAAACAATTTGCAACAATTAGTAACTTAAAGTGCAATAAACAGTGTAAAATGCAGAAATCACTTAAAGTAGCAGTAAAACAGGCGAAATGCAGTTGCTAGCTTAATAACAGTGGGAAAGCCACAAAAAATACTTATATCTGGTAGAAAGTCACTCTTTTAGCTCTCTGCTGCTTGGATCACTGTGCAGGCCACCACGAGGATCTGTGCAGAGTTGGTACAAGCTGGAAAACACGTGTTTAGCGTGTTTTATAGCAGGGGGCTGAAAGGAGCTAGGAATTGGCCCAGCTAATCATGAAGGGATTCACATGTACAGCAGGGGAGGTCATTATGCCTCTTTACTCATCCATCATCAGGCCTATAATTGAGTACAATGCCCTTTATAGGATGTACCTAACCAGACACCTGCAGCAACTGGAAAAACCCCAACAGTACCTCATCAAGAGGATCAAAGGGCTCAAACAGATGCCATATGCTGCCCAGTTAAAGAAATTCCAGCTGGACTCAGTGGCATAATGCCTGTTCAGAGGCAATATGTGCCTGCCATATACAGCCATGTCCAACCCAGAAGTAATGGACATGCTGCACCTCAGGAAATCAAACTCCCATACAGCCACACGCTCAGGAGACCTGAACCTTAGCACTGACATAAATAGGACATGCTGGAGGGACATATTCCTAACCCAGAGGCTCCCTTCACTCTGTAATGAACTCACAGTACAGGTTAGGCAGAGTCCCTCATTGACTCTCTTCCATAGGAATCTGGATGAGTGGATGGAGATCATAGTTGTACCCCGGGTATCACTTCTATGTCATTGTTAGACAGAGTCACAGTATACTAACCTCGGAATAGAGCATAGCAACATAAATGTTAATTGGGTGGCAAAAGACAAACACATTCTACTAGGCTTATCAATTCCCTTGGGCAAATAGCCTAGTATGAACCTATGAACCTATGTGTACTGCTATAGTACTTCTGCCATATGTTGCATGTGTGTGTGTTGTGGGGGATGCGCAGGAAATGGCCAGCCATTTCTGCACAGGCAACACTTCTGAAACACTTTGGGTGTTCATCCCTACATACTGTATGTGTGTTGCCATCCAACCCTGTGATGTGGACACACATTACTCAGCCTGGATATACATATCCCAACAACACCACAAGCACAGTACACTACCTTGCTATGTATGTATGTAATTACACAGTTATTCACTAGTTAGGACTGTGATGCTATCCATGCAGCCCACTGGGCCAGTGGAAGCCACAACACACACTGCTGGCCCCTTTGCAAAAGCTTACCACAGACATCCCACATAGTGCATATAATGTGCACACACATATCTAACCCAGACCGTATGCACACCACTTATTTATCCTGTCCAGTGGACTACAGATACAGGCACATTGTATAACAATAGCAGGAGGCTACTGCAGCACAGGGCAGATTCACATGAAGGCAAGGCATCTGTGGTCAGCAGTGGTAAGATGCTTCACATTCACCAAATGCACAGATATTGGCAACATTGTTGCAGACAGTTTAGGTGCAGGTATCCCCCCCCATTCTCCTACACAAGTGGAATTAGTTACCACAGATGACTGTAACCTCCCTATCATCTCACATGTCTAGGTGAGGGCCACCCTCAACATTGCAGAACACACAGCATCACTGTTACAAAATGGTATCCCTGGATGTGTGATATGTTCACCCCTAGAGGACATAGCACCACATTACAGACTGATATTAAACCCTGGCCATACTACAGGATATGTACCTGAACAGTGCCATGCATACACAGCGGTCCCACACCAATGAGGAGGAACCTCTACTGACCCTGGGAACTACTGCATCATATGCATAACTGGCCTTGTGTTCTAAGCTATGGAAGTTTTAAGTATGGACGACATGTACAGCAATATTACATATGTATATATATCAGGACTATGTACACACAACCTATCTCATGGACATACCTATAGATAGTGAACTATGATACATTTGGAGGTTTCACAGTGAACACTTTATTAACCTGCTACTTTGCATTACCTGTGTTTGTGTCAGCTGTTGCTGTGTCAGTGGTGCTACCTGCTGTTTGCTGCTGCTGCTGCTGGTTTTGTTGCTGGCTGTCTTTATTTCTTTTTTTTCTCTCTCTGTCTCTCTCTCTCTCTTTCTCTGTCAGTTTTGTGCAATGAATGTATTGCATGTGTGGAGTGTGAGTACTGGATGCTTTTGTAGGTATCTGCATAGGTCCATGTGATGGCCTCTGCACCAATTGTAAGGCAACATTTGCTAATTGCATGCAGCCAGTTGTGTACTGATTGCATGTCTCACTGTGATTTCAGGACAGTGCTATAAAAGGGTATGTGAGATAGGCATTGCCCTTTCAGGTTGTAAGGGCGTGGACCATGCTGGTATGCTGTCAACAGTGTTCTGTGAGTGTGAAGGTTAGTACGTCTCTCATGCTTCATGCTGTGTTGTACATTCAGGTTGCTGCATTTCTCTCACCTGTTCCCTGTAGTGAGTGTGTATGCATACTGACACCTACAACTATATTTCAGTACATATACATACTTTCATATATGTACATTAGCTGACATTATTGGGTACAAGCTAATAATTAGCAGGGCTGTTTCTGTTAACACTAAACTAGTATGGGAATCCAGTAATTGGGACAGTAAAAGTCTGCCTGACATGCTTTGGGTAGTACACATCCTATATTGCCTTTATCTTAATTCCTACTATTACATGTTCTACTTATTTTAGCACTATATTCCTGTATGAGAGTCATGGCTTACTGGTAGGTCATACAGACTAGTGTTACAATGGTCTTGTGGTAGGGCCTACTAGTATGCTTTTATTTTGCTTTCAAATTGAGTACAGGGCCTATCAATCAAAGTGCTGGAGGCACCTTTAAGCAGTTAAAGGGGTTAGTAGGTCTCACAGGAGTCAGGCTGTGTTGCAGATTCTGGTTGCTGCATTTATCTTCACTGTTTCCTGTAGTGAGTGTGTATGGATACTGACACCTACCACTATATTTCATATGTATTAATATATATATATATATATATATATATATATATATATATATATATATATATATATATATATATATATATATATATATGTATGTGTACATATACATACTTTCATATATGTACATTACCTTACATTATTAAGTACAAGCTAACAATTAGCAGGGCTGTTTCTGTTAACGCTAAACTAGTATGGGAATCCAGTAATTCGGACATTAAAAATCTACCTGACATGCTTTGGGTAGTACACATCCTATATTGCCTTTATATTGATTCCTACTATTACATGTTATATTTATTTTAGCACTATATTCTTGTATGAGAGTCATGGCTTAGTGGTAGGTTATACAGACTAGTGTTACAGAGGTCCTGGGTTCGAGACTGACAGTGGGAAATTATTTTTCTTTCAGAATGAGTACAGGACCTGTCAATTAAAAGTGCCAAAGGCACTTTTAAGCACTTAAAACCAGGTCTGCGCTCATTTGCGCGGAGCTCACGCATGCACACTGGCGGTTAGCTCCGCGCACACAAGAGCACACCCGCGCTATTTTCTTTGAAAGAAAAGAAAAAGTGGTGACAGGAAAGTGGTGAAAAAGGGGTCACAAAGAGGGTAAAACAGTAGGGAAACAAGCTTGGAATTTGCAGGAAGGATGTAGTTGAGGCCCATAGCTGCCCATGTCTTTCTCAGCAACAGCTGTGCATTTGTATGCAATTTGGTGTGACATTTGGAACCTTCCACCCCTGAGAGAGGTGTCCGGACAACATTAATACCTGTTGTACAGCCAATTGTAATTAACAGTTTCGATGTCCAGTGGACATGTGTGCAACATGGACAGCTATGTATGGGGCATAATTATTTTGTGGGTACAGAGTGCCCTTTTTTTTTTTTTTATCAGGTGAGAGTGGTATGTCAGGTGAGGTAGTCGGTATAGCTGGGGAGGTAGGTTGGGTAGGTTAACAGACAAGACAGACAAGACGCATACAGGGGCAGTGTATGACACATGTGGGGGGGTTACACAATTGACAGGGATGGAGGTTGGGATATCCAGGGCACATGAGCCCACAGATGGCAACAGTGGAACTGATATCCCCACCCATAGGCAGTTGCCACTGTTCCTTCACAGCCCAGGATGGGGCTGTGCTGGGGGCTGTGCAGGCAGGACAACAGGCATGCCCGTAAGCTGTGCCACCTGCCTCAAGCTGGCGTAGGGGCCCAAGAACAGAGTCTTGGATCTCCCTTCGCACCACAGACCGGACAACTTGGAGGGTGAGTGGATGAGCTCCTCCGGCACCGCTTGCAGAGGGGGGGATGGGCCCCATCTCCTGCAGCGCTTCCACCCGAAGGTGGCACAGAACCACCGGAGGAGGGTCCAGCCTGGGCACTAGTGCCAGGTGCAGTCGCCAGCTGAGGTGGGAGAGGTGGGTCCGCTGGGACCTGCCTTCCCAAGCATTCTAGGTTTGTGAGTATGTTATGTTAGTTTGGGTTAGTGGCATATTATTCCATTCAAATTA
Organism: Protopterus annectens; assembly: GCF_019279795.1. NCBI lineage: Eukaryota > Metazoa > Chordata > Ceratodontiformes > Protopteridae > Protopterus > Protopterus annectens. Next base: position 772,139,469 of record NC_056739.1, on the reverse strand, counting down.
GTTGTGACAGCATGCATTGGTATTCCCATTAAACAAACACCCAGATATTAACACCATTGAACAACGGGCATATCAATATCACATGCATTATTTGAACGGAAATACACAATCAAACAACATGCAGGGTTGATTAATGGCAATAGGCTATGAGGTTTGCAGGTATGAACAGGGCACATGCAACAACAGACATGCATATATTTTTGAAACAGGACAAATGTCCATGGTTAATGAAATGTTCACATACCAATATTTAGTGAGTGTTTTAATTTGCAATTATAGGGTGGGGTGGAGAAAGAAAATGATGACACATTCATAAATTATACATTGATATACATTTGTAGTAGAAACACAATTAACTTGTGGGTGATAGTTTCAAAATGATTTTTAATTGACTGTCATGCTAGACCTGTTACAGATACATCACTATCCTAGTTATTTTGAATTTGATCAGATACATCATCCTGCTACACTTTGATGACAGAGCAGGGGACAACTATGGATGTTTAGTATGTCAGACAATCATTCATTCTATCTGCAAATTGTTGACTGTCATCACCATATACAAATTTTGGCTTGAACGTTCAAGATTCAGACACACTGAAATCAGTTTGGGATGTTAAGTTTTAATTCCCACATGCATTTAGTTCTGTAGAACCACACTGAAGCCTATATATTCAGGAGTTATTACTACTTTATTCATTGCTACATGACCCTTTCTGTCACTCTCACACATCCTGCAATTTCACAGTTCAGGTTGGTACTTCTAGGCTTTGTTCACATATTAGACCTGTGGTGATTCCAACACTTTCCAGCAGCCTCACTTCTGTCATGATTCAGCATTTTAACAGGGGATATATCTCACATGTGATTACCTCAGATTCTGAAGCTGTACTCTTGAGACTACTGCAGGTTATACTACATTTAATTAATGGTGGGACATCTGTATTACAGCACTATTTATTTCTATCAATTATATTTCCAGTTACACTTGCATACTGATTAACTTGTTGCAGCCATACCTGCAGACTTTCACTTGTTGCTTGCACATTATATTACTTTTAATCAATACACTGCAGTGTTCTGCTACATGCTACACTATAATATTTATTTACAAGTACTAGGTGGGGTTACTAACCTGCATGGTGGTGCAGCCGCGCCAGCCTGCGGTCATATATCCGTCGATTCATAGAGCGGACACCTGCAGCTGTAATACAAAATGAGTAATACTGGACTACACATCTCCATGGTGTCAGCTAGTTGAATTCCTTACATACATAAGTAAAATGTAACTTACTCAGTAGTGGGGCGTTGGGCATATCCCAGGCCTCCTGGATCCATTGGGTCAACTGGTCTTCTTTCCGTCGCTTCAGGTCCGCATGGTGGTGACGGACCTGCTCACCAGTGCGTGGAATCCCAGTAGCACTAGTGAGATCATGAGCCAACTGGTCCCATGCCTCCACCCTGTATGCTCCCCATGAGACCTGGCCCTGCATGAGTTGGGCCTCATGATGGTGAACTAGGAGCCAGACCATGTATCTGGACTCCTCAACGCCCCACCGCTGTGCTCGAAAGCAATGTTCCTCCCCTACTCCACTCATTCTGCCTGCAGGTCTATTCTACAATCGTTTCTGCTGTGTATTCCTGCCTATGGGGCTTATATATGCCGATTTTCCCGCACATTTCTATGATTGGCCATTTTGGAATTGTATCTACTTCACAGAAACTGCTTTATCATGCTCTCTTTTGGATTATATCCTATATATATGCTATTTCTGCATTTCTAAGTACTGCTGTCATGGCTTAGTGGTTTAGTACCTTGACTCTAGTGCATGGTATCCTGGGTTCGAATCTGACCACTGATTTTTAATTTTCATGACTGTCTAGAAATGAGTTGAGGACCTGTCACTCAAACATGCCAAAAGCACTTTTAAGCACTTAAAACCAGGTCTGCGCTTGTTTGCGCGGAGCTAACGCATGCGCACCGGCGGTTAGCTTGTGGGCGCGACGCGCACCTCTGCGCAAATGGTGTGCGCTGGGTTAAACCTTAATTGGCTAGTAACACACATGTTCAGCTGAGCACAGCTAGTTGCACACAGTTTGAGCCTGTCAAACCGGTGCTTAGCTATGGGCAAGCAATTTGCAGCCTTTGAAACATTACTCAGCTACGGGCACTCTGTCTCACAGCAGCTTAGCTATCACTACATTTCTAAATAATTTTATTATTGTATTACTTGAAAATATATGCTCCATTTCATTCCATTTTACAAAAGGAAATACTTTTACGTTTGTACAATACTGTCAGGGTCCTTTTTAGTGCTTATTTACAAAAAAAAAAAGGTTGTTGCGTGGGCTCGAACCTTGCCTGCCTGCTCTTAAGCCGACAACTCTACCGTTATGCTATTACTTCTTGGCTTACTTTGCATATTTAGTTCTTATATCCTTTTCCACTGATTGCTAACTGCAGTTGCACTAGTAGCACAATTCACAAGACATGAGCGCACACAGTAGCAAACATTTACGAAGTTTAAAAAATATATAACAGTTTTTATTTTCATTTTATAACATCTGTTCACTTTTTACATTGCTGGTCTGTGGGGGCATGTGTTGTGTAGTGTGTTTATTCACATTTCCATGGCCTCTCGTGGCTGTTTACTTTCAGCCATTATAGACTTCCGGGGCGTGTCCGCTTGCAGGCTTAACCTACGGACACGCCCCCTACTGTCTTACATGGACCGTGTAAGAGTTACGGTGTGATTCAGCATGCCTCATGCACCTCATGCATATGCATGACATGCTGACATCACACCATTTATTCAGCCTCCGGTAAGAGTTATAACTCTTACACGGAGGCTTCCTGAATCTGGCCCCATGTCTTTTACAGCCAAGAATTCAATACCTAAGATTATTCAATATATGGTTTTATCTATACAACATAAATCTCCTACCAAAAACATATTATCTCACATATATAAACTAATGAAACTTGACTTGGAAGCTGTTTCAGATACCAATTAGAACTACTTTTCTTTAGTTAGTAATTATTCTCCTACAGAAATTGATAAAATAAACATGTTACAATCAGCTAGTCTTACCACCTCATCATTGAAATGGAAACTTTTTACTTGGAGATATTTACACAGATCTTTTATTACCCCGTTCTGTCTTAGTAAATGATTGTGTCATTTTAAATGAATTTTGGCAAAATATTAATTCCTTTTTACAAGCTATTTTCACAGATAATTTTACTCTCACTAAATCACTTGTTATTTTCAATACTCCAGTACCTAATTGTATAAGCAAAGTTAATCAATCTTTAGTCTGGACTATATTATCAGTTGCCAGAAAAATAATTACAAGAAACTGGAAATCCAGTACTACTCCCTCAATTCAAGAATTCAAAACTTTACTTCTGGAAGTCTGTAATATGGAATATTTAACTATCAAATCAAGATTTCCTTGGAATACTGTTAAATGCAATATATGAAAAAAGTCTATAATTTATTACAAAAGTAATTATTTAATCAATTTATAATTGTTGAAAATTTCTTTGTATATAGTTTATTTATGTTTGTTGTATCATTATTTGACTATTTGAAAATTGTTCATTTCTAATATACATATTTATTTTTCAATTTTAATTCTAATAAAAATTGTTTTGAAAAAAAAAAAAAAAAAGAAAGAAATTATGAACAGTAAGGCCCTGCCCAGAACCCTGTGATATACCACTGGTGGCTGGTCTTTTGCTAGAGGTGAAGTCATCCTCTTTGACAGTATGTTGATGAGTCAGTTGCCTACCCATCCGGTAATGTAGGGGTTAACTCCCAATTGGGAGAGTTTCTCTATAATACCTGAATAGGTAATTGTCTCAAATGCCTTGGCTAGGTCAAGATAGGTGTTATGAAATGTCTTTCCCTTGTCCAGGGTCTTGGTGACTTTCTCAAAGCAATCAACCATGTTTAACAGACACGATCTGCCTTTAACAAATCCAAACTGGGTTGGGTCCAGAGTATAGAGATTACCTATGTCCTTGTTAATAAGGTCCATATTGATTCTTTCCATGGTCTTGCAGATGAGACTATTCAAGCTTATGGGCCTATAATTCCCAGGATTTTTCATACGCTATTTCCTGTGACTACTGAAGGTTTTTCATCGGTGGCGTCTTCTTCTGCCATTTCTTTTACTAGTTTCTCGGTTGTGTTTGGCTATTTGTTGGTTGGTGTTTTTTTTGAGCCTGTTATGGCAGAAGTTGCAGACGACACCCTTATGAACTTATCGGTGCATTCTACACTGACTTCGGGGGCTGAGAAAGCCAATAATTTGTTGATTGCCACGCTACTTGACATTCAATCTTCACTTAAGTTTTTGGTAGCTAAGGCTAGTACTACGGAGAACTTGATACATGTTTCTAGTGCAGTCGGAACTAGTGATGAACTGGATACTGTGATTAATTTGGGCAGCCCTTTGCATTTGGAAACAGGGCGTGGAGTAAAGAGTGTACGTTTGCCGTTTCAGGCAAGCACTTCTGATAGTGCTAGTTGTGCACAGTTGCTTAATCGAGACAATAATCCGTTTTGTAAGTCAACTCGGGGCTTTTTGGAAACTGATAGCAGTGAGCTCAACAGTCAATGAGATTTACTTCTGAAACTATTAAAAAGGTACAAGTCTTTGGACATCGAAAACTGTTGCTTTTCTAAATGTATTGAATTAGGCATTGTACCTAAGGGACTACGCTTTTTTAAATGTCCAAATGGTATTAATATAGGCCATCCTATGTTTAATTCACTTGTTTCTTTTTTTAATGAAGCTGGCATTCAATTTTTGAGGTTATTGATTGATAATAATTTTCAAAAGATGTCTCTGTTAATGAAAGACATCATTGAAACCGAGGGTTTCATCAAAAGTCGCCTTTCTGCTAACAACTTTGTTTCATTTTTTGCTTTTTTAACTAATGAACTGGAGCAACACATCAATGATGTTACTACCCGGAAGCGGTCAAAACTTGACAGAGATATTATTGTATATGACAACAAGACTGCTTATAACAACTTTGCGCCCAATCTTCGTAACCGTGTTAACCAGCTGCCGAGATCTAACTTTGCTAACCACTTTAGTCGCTCTGTTGCCGTTACTTCTAAGAGTTGTCCTGGGAATTTTGACACAGTTACAGCGGCACCAAAAAGTGGTAAGAGTGATTATGATATTGCTTTTCCGCCTCTTGTACCTGCTTCTTCTACCGTTATCAGTTCTTTAACTGATAAAGTTCAGGACAACAATTTTACAACTAATAACAAACAAGTTGAAAATAACGGCAACAATTTTGTGGATGGTCTGGGCACTAGTAGAGGTAACAAAGACAGGTCTGTGCCTATTGTCACTGATACTGCTTCAAATAAGAAGAATTGTACAAATAACACTTGTAAAAGTACTGTTCTTACTAGGAGCCGGACTTTTTTGGGGTCGAGTTCGTCGGGGGACGAATCTTAACTGATGATTTAGACAATTTTGGTGTTATCAATTTGACTAAGCATTCTTTTATGCCTATTGAATTGTCTGTTTTGAAATATGGGCTTAATTTTATACCTAACCGGAGAGCTGATTACAGTAAGACAATCATTGACATTAAAAAATTCACCAGGAAATTAAATCTTTCTTATTTAATGCATGATTTACCTAATACTAACAATGTAATTCATAAGCCTTCTTGTTATGTTCCTAGTTTACATTACACCATTAAGGCTTATGAAGAATTATGTATTAAGGAAGTTAATGAACTTCTTAAAAATAAGAACTACTTTTGTGACAATTTGAGTCGTTTAGAAAGACAGGCTTTAAACAACTTAAGGGAGTTGACCACATCACTTAGATTCATGAAGAGTGATAAGGGTTCAAACATAGTTGTTATGGACCATGAACGTTACAATTGTAGCATGTTAAATATTTTGGAAAACACATGTGAATATGAACCCATCGCTCTTTTTGATATTCTAAAATGCTTTCGTGAAGTTCATTCACACTTATATGATGCATTGATGTCTGGTGAAATTAATTTTAATGTATATAACTTTTGTGTAGTTGAACATCCAAAAATTGGAATTATTTTTGGAATTCTAAACCCATAAGGACATTTCAAATCCTCCTTTACGCCCTATTGTTTCTTCCCTCATTCTATTACCGAAGGAATTTCTTTAGTTATTGATGCTTTACATATGACCACTACTTGAAATTCAAACATCATTCATTAGAGATTCCTGGCATTTTAGAAAAATGAGGAATTTTTATGAAATGGGAATTTTGATTCCTCTAAACATACTATTTTTACTTTAGATGTTAATTCATTATATAATGTATTCCTCATGAAGAGGTGTTGATGCTGTACGCAGTTTTGGTAAAGGAAAGTTCTTTAATAATTCTTTTATTTCTTTGATCTGTAGGTTTTTGGACATTATTCTAGAAAATAATTTTTTCTTGTTTAATAACGGTTATTACAGGCAAAAACGTGGAGTTGCTATGGGTTCTCCAGCAGCACCTGCCTATGCTAATTTAGTAATAGCATGGTGGAGGTTGAATTTATCCCAATTTTGAAACAGGAATTTAACATCATTTTTTTCTGCAGGTACATTGATGATTTAATTTTCATCATTGAGGGAAGCCTGTACACTGTACAATCTTTTTTATGTCAAGTTAATTCTTTATCCAGTTATCTTAAATTTACACTTGGTGATGTTGGATTATCTGTTAATTTTTTGGACATTCACATCTGGTGGGATTATGTAGACAATAGTTTTCACAGTAGAATTCATAGAAAAAAGACGTTTACCAACGGGTACTTACACAATTCTAGTGGCCATCCTAAACACATAATTAGAAATGTCCCGAGGGGGCAATTCATTAGAGCAAGCCGAATGACAACTAGAGAATACGACTTGATACAGGAATTTCATTTTATAGCTTCTTTATTCATTCAGCGAGGCTACAATGAAAAATTACTAATAGATATTGGTAACGGTGTTTGAAAACGTTTTACTCATTTTCTCCCTATTCTTAATAAATTCATCATTAACCATTCTATAGTCCAGACCCAGATTTTACAATAATGTTATTGTGACCATTTTTGCTCGTTTGAAATGAGTATTGATTGCAACAAGATTAAAGCTATTTTAGAGGAAAACTGGAAGGTAATTCAGGGAAACCGGATATTATTCGTGGGTAGTAGGGCCCAAACCTTTGTTTGTGTTTCAGAAGAGTAACACTTTGAAAAGAATTTTTGAAGGGCATTTCATTGACCATGTTTCCACGAACCTAAAAGAAAGGCATGTTCGATGTAATCATTGCACAGCTTGTCGCTTTATTTCTGAAGGTCCTTACATTAATGTTGTTGTAAGATCTGAAAAAATTTTAGAGGTTCCTAGTTATGTTGATTGTAATAGTTGTGGGCTTATTTATATTGCTATGTGCTCTGCATGCCCAGCCTTTATGTGGGCATGACCACGAGAAGTTTAGGTAGACGATTAAAGAACACATATATGCTATCAAAGTTAAGGACCTTAACAATGCGTTATATAAACACTCTATAACATGCCCAGGTTTTAAGAAATTCACATTTACTGTATTAGAGATTTGTAAACATGATAGGAGAGCAGGAGATTTTAGAAATTATGTTGAACAACGTGAAACCCTTTGGCAGGTTAGACTGCAATCGGATTTACCACCAGGTCTCAATGAGGCCATTAACTTGAAGTGTTTTTTAAAACATCGCAAATTGACTGTTTCTAAACATTTTGATATGGGAAGTTTATTTAATATTTAATCACTTTGGGATTCATTTTAAAAAAAATTTTTATGTGTCTTTTCTTTTTAATTTAGATGTTTTGATTAATTAATTAATTGTCTAATTGGGTTTAATAGCCTTGATTAGCTTATGTATTTAAACTGTCCTGTATTCATTTCTCCTGTTGTGTTCTGTTGAAGTTTGTTCAACGAAAGCGGATATTAAAAAATTTTTCATACGCTATTTCCTGTGACTACTGAAGGTTTTTCATCGGTGGTGTCTTCTTCTGCCATTTCTTTTACTAATTCCCAGGATAGTTGATGGTCCCCTGCTTTGCGCACACAGAGATTACTGTTGCTAAGTCCTCCATTTCTGCCGTGAAACATAGACAGTTTTCAGGCTGCAGATTAAACAGGATTCAAGTGGGTCTGCTTTGGGTCAGCGTTTTAAGTGGTTCTTAAAAAAGGTAACTTGGGATGTTGTCTGGTCCCACTGGATGCTGTATGTTTGTGGGACTTAGAGAGTGCCAAAATGACCTTGCTCTCTCTTGAGATGATAGGCTGAGGAATGGTGGGAAGGTATACTTTAGGAATGACTGGTATGCTACAGGGGGTGAAGTTTGCTTTTAAATCTGTCAGCTAGCAGGTTGGATATTACCTCCAGTTGAGTATGGTGGTGCCATCCACAAATCAGTTTCAGTGGAGTATGCGACCCATGTTTTTCAGAAAAATTTCAGCCTTGTTTTGACATTGTGAGTGTAAATCTGCTTCTGTGTGTTGTTGCACTTGAGGGCTGTGACACTTGGTTTTTCTATATGTTGCATGTGTTGGGTCGGAGGTGTGGTAGTTGTTTGGGTGTCTGCTTTAGTGGCCTCTGCTGTTTTGGTAAATTTTGATCAGAGCCTCCAGTATGTCTTTGTGTGAGTATGTGTATGATTTGAAGTTGTAATGGTACCATGTGTGACTGGGTATGTATTGTGTGTGGTTACCTTCTCCTCCTGTCTGGTCTTGCCAGTCCTATGTTGAGAGAGCTCAGCCTCCAGTTTGGCCGTATAGTTGCATCTCTAAGCATGTATTTGTGTTTTGTGGGAGAAGGAGAGGATTGTCTATGTACATGAGGCAATTGTAACATTGCCTCAATATTCCCAGGTTCACCAGTTGAGCTGGAGAGGACACTAACAACTGATCCCTCGACATACTAAGTAGTAGATAAAGAACTTTCAAAGGACTCCGGGAAGTGGGTTTTAGGCTGGTGGGGTACTATCTATAATAAGAGTGCTTTATCAAGGTGCAAGTACTGTAGGAGTAAGTGCTAGGCTTTACAGATAGAGAATAGTCTGCTTGGGAATCAAGTAGAGATGAACTTTCAGTTATAGGATATGCTGGTTAGATCAGCAGTACAGTTTAAGCGTGTTTTATAGCAGGGGGCTGAAGGGAGCTAGGAATTGGCCCAAAACGACCAATGGACTACTAGTTTCTGGCTGAAACTTCACCATCAGGACAAAAAGGCCGCTCAGTGCTTCCACTCCCACTGGTAAGCAAAGAAACTTCCCTCCTTCCTAATAAGGCAATGGATCGTAACAGGAACTAAAAACAAAGCCAGGGATCAGCAACTCTGAAACTGGACTACTCTGGTTCAGTAAAGTGGGAAAACAAATTTTTGTTTTATTACAGAGATAAGGAAAAAAAAAGACAGTAAATGCTATAAATGCTGTAAATCGACTGGCGCACTTTGGTGTGTGGCCTACAGAAGCAATTTGCAACAATTAGTAACTTAAAGTGCAATAAACAGTGTAAAATGCAGAAATCACTTAAAGTAGCAGTAAAACAGGCGAAATACAGTTGCTAGCTTAATAACAGTGGGAAAGCCACAAAAATACTTATATCTGGTAGAAAGTCACTCTTTAGCTCTCTGCTGCTTGGATCACTGTGCAGGCCACCACGAGGATCTGTGCAGAGTTGGTACAAGCTGGAAAACACGTGTTTAGCGTGTTTTATAGCAGGGGGCTGAAAGGAACTAGGAATTGGCCCAGCTAATCATGAAGGGATTCACATGTACAGCAGGGGAGGTCATTATGCCTCTTTACTCATCCATCATCAGGCCTATAATTGAGTACAATGCCCTTTATAGGATGTACCTAACCAGACACCTGCAGCAACTGGAAAAACCCCAACAGTACCTCATCAAGAGGATCAAAGGGCTCAAACAGATGCCATATGCTGCCCAGTTAAAGAAATTCCAGCTGGACTCAGTGGCATAATGCCTGTTCAGAGGCAATATGTGCCTGCCATATACAGCCATGTTCAACCCAGACGTAATGGACATGCTGCACCTCAGGAAATCAAACTCCCATACAGCCACACGCTCAGGAGACCTGAACCTTAGCACTGACATAAATAGGACATGCTGGAGGGACATATTCCTAACCCAGAGGCTCCCTTCACTCTGTAATGAACTCACAGTACAGGTTAGGCAGAGTCCCTCATTGACTCTCTTCCATAGGAATCTGGATGAGTGGATGGAGATCATAGTTGTACCCCGGGTATCACTTCTATGTCATTGTTAGACAGAGTCACAGTATACTAACCTCGGAATAGAGCATAGCAACATAAATGTTAATTGGGTGGCAAAAGACAAACACATTCTACTAGGCTTATCAATTCCCTTGGGCAAATAGCCTAGTATGAACCTATGAACCTATGTGTACTGCTATAGTACTTCTGCCATATGTTGCATGTGTGTGTGTTGTGGGGGATGCGCAGGAAATGGCCAGCCATTTCTGCACAGGCAACACTTCTGAAACACTTTGGGTGTTCATCCCTACATACTGTATGTGTGTTGCCATCCAACCCTGTGATGTGGACACACATTACTCAACCTGAATATACATATCCCTACAACACCACAAGCACAGTACACTACCTTGCTATGTATGTATGTAATTACACAGTTATTCACTAGTTGGGACTGTGATGCTATCCATGCAGCCCACTGGGCCAGTGGAAGCCACAACACACACTGCTGGCCCTTTGCAAAAGCTTACCACAGACATCCCACATAGTGCATATAATGTGCACACACATATCTAACCCAGACCGTATGCACACCACTTATTTATCCTGTCCAGTGGACTACAGATACAGGCACATTGTATAACAATAGCAGGAGGCTACTGCAGCACAGGGCAGATTCACATGAAGGCAAGGCATCTGTGGTCAGCAGTGGTAAGATGCTTCACATTCACCAAATGCACAGATATTGGCAACATTGTTGCAGACAGTTTAGGTGCAGGTATCCTCCCCCATTCTCCTACACAAGTGGAATTAGTTACCACAGATGACTGTAACCTCCCTATCATCTCACATGTCTAGGTGAGGGCCACCCTCAACATTGCAGAACACACAGCATCACTGTTACAAAATAGTATCCCTGGATGTGTGATACGTTCACCCCTACAGGACATAGCACCACATTACAGACTGATATTAAACCCTGGCCATACTACAGGATATGTACCTGAACAGTGCCATGCATACACAGCGGTCCCACACCAATGAGGAGGAACCTCTACTGACCCTGGGAACTACTGCATCATATGCATAACTGGCCTTGTGTTCTAAGCTATGGAAGTTTTAAGTATGGACGACATGTGCAAGCAATATTACATATGTATATATATCAGGACTATGTACACACAACCTATCTCATGGACATACCTATAGATAGTGAACTATGATGATACATTTGGAGGTTTCACAGTGAACACTTTATTAACCTGCTACTTTGCATTACCTGTGTTTGTGTCAGCTGTTGCTGTGTCAGTGGTGCTACCTGCTGTTTGCTGCTGCTGCTGCTGGTTTTGTTGCTGGCTGTCTTTATTTCTTTTTTTTCTCTCTCTGTCTCTCTCTCTCTCTTTCTCTGTCAGTTTTGTGCAATGAATGTATTGCATGTGTGGAGTGTGAGTACTGGATGCTTTTGTAGGTATCTGCATAGGTCCATGTGATGGCCTCTGCACCAATTGTAGGCAACATTTGCTAATTGCATGCAGCCAGTTGTGTACTGATTGCATGTCTCACTGTGATTTCAGGACAGTGCTATAAAAGGGTATGTGAGATAGGCATTGCCCTTTCAGGTTGTATGAGGCGTGGACCATGCTGGTATGCTGTCAACAGTGTTCTGTGAGTGTGAAGGTTGATGCGTCTCTCATGCTTCATGCTGTGTTGTACATTCAGGTTGCTGCATTTCTCTCACCTGTTCCTGTAGTGAGTGTGTATGCATACTGACACCTACAACTATATTTCAGTACATATACATACTTTCATATATGTACATTAGCTGACATTATTGGATGCAAGCTAATAATTAGCAGGGCTGTTTCTGTTAACACTAAACTAGTATGGGAATCCAGTAATTGGGACAGTAAAAGTCTGCCTGACATGCTTTGGGTAGTACACATCCTATATTGCCTTTATCTTAATTCCTACTATTACATGTTCTACTTATTTTAGCACTATATTCCTGTATGAGAGTCATGGCTTACTGGTAGGTCATACAGACTAGTGTTACAATGGTCTTGTGGTAGGGCCTACTAGTATGCTTTTATTTTGCTTTCAAATTGAGTACAGGGCCTATCAATCAAAGTGCTGGAGGCACCTTTAAGCAGTTAAGGGGTTAGTAGGTCTCACAGGAGTCAGGCTGTGTTGCAGATTCTGGTTGCTGCATTTATCTTCACTGTTTCCTGTAGTGAGTGTGTATGGATACTGACACCTACCACTATATTTCATATGTATTAATATATATATATATATATATATATATATATATATATATATATATATATATATATATATATATATATATATATATGTGTACATATACATACTTTCATATATGTACATTACCTTACATTATTATGTACAAGCTAACAATTAGCAGGGCTGTTTCTGTTAACACTAAACTAGTATGGGAATCCAGTAATTCGGACATTAAAAATCTACCTGACATGCTTTGGGTAGTACACATCCTATATTGCCTTTATATTGATTCCTACTATTACATGTTATATTTATTTTAGCACTATATTCTTGTATGAGAGTCATGGCTTAGTGGTAGGTTATACAGACTAGTGTTACAGAGGTCCTGGGTTCGAGACTGACAGTGGGAATTTATTTTTCTTTCAGAATGAGTACAGGACCTGTCAATCAAAAGTGCCAAAGGCACTTTTAAGCACTTAAAACCAGGTCTGCACTCATTTGCACGGAGCTCACGCATGCGCACTGGCGGTTAGCTCCGCGCACACAAGAGCACACCCGCGCTATTTTCTTTGAAAGAAAAGAAAAAGGGGTGACAGGAAAGTGGTGAAAAAGAGGTCACAAAGAGGGTAAAACAGTAGGGAAACAAGCTTGGAATTTGCAGGAAGGATGTAGGTGAGGCCCATAGCTGCCCATGTCTTTCTCAGCAACAGATGTGCATTTGTATGCAATTTGGTGTGACATTTGGAACCTTCCACCCCTGAGAGAGGTGTCCGGACAACATTAATACCTGTTGTACAGCCAATTGTAATTAACAGTTTCGATGTCCAGTGGACATGTGTGCAACATGGACAGCTATGTATGGGGCATAATTTTTTTGTGGGTACAGAGTGCCCTTTTTTTTATCAGGTGAGAGTGGTATGTCAGGTGAGGTAGTCGGTATAGCTGGGGAGGTAGGTTGGGTAGGTTAACAGACAAGACAGACAAGACGCATACAGGGGCAGTGTATGACACATGTGGGGGGGTTACACAATTGACAGGGATGGAGGTTGGGATATCCAGGGCACATGAGCCCACAGATGGCAACAGTGGAACTGATATCCCCACCCATAGGCAGTTGCCACTGTTCCTTCACAGCCCAGGATGGGGCTGTGCTGGGGGCTGTGCAGGCAGGACAACAGGCATGCCCGTAAGCTGTGCCACCCGGGCCTCAAGCTGGCGTAGGGGCCCAAGAACAGAGTCTTGGATCTCCCTTCGCACCACAGACCGGACAACTTGGAGGGTGAGTGGATGAGCTCCTCCGGCACCACTTGCAGAGGGGGGGATGGGCCCCATCTCCTGCAGCGCTTCCACCCAAAGGTGGCACAGAACCACCGGAGGAGGGTCCAGCCTGGGCACTAGTGCCAGGTGCAGTCGCCAGCTGAGGTGGGAGAGGTGGGTCCGCTGGGACCTGCCTTCCCAAGCATTCTAGGTTTGTGAGTATGTTATGTTAGTTTGGGTTAGTGGCATATTATTCCATTCAAATTAGTTGTGACAGCATGCATTGGTATTCCCATTAAACAAACACCCAGATATTAACACCATTGAACAACGGGCATATCAATATCACATGCATTATTTGAACGGAAATACACAATCAAACAACATGCAGGGTTGATTAATGGCAATAGGCTATGAGGTTTGCAGGTATGAACAGGGCACATGCAACAACAGACATGCATATATTTTTGAAACAGGACAAATGTCCATGGTTAATGAAATGTTCACATACCAATATTTAGTGAGTGTTTTAATTTGCAATTATAGGGTGGGGTGGAGAAAGAAAATGATGACACATTCATAAATTATACATTTATATACATTTGTAATAGAAACACAATTAACTTGTGGGTGATAGTTTCAAAATGATTTTTAATTGACTGTCATGCTAGACCTGTTACAGATACATCACTATCCTAGTTATTTTGAATTTGATCAGATACATCATCCTGCTACACTTTGATGACAGAGCAGAGGACAACTATGGATGTTTAGTATGTCAGACAATCATTCATTCTATCTGCAAATTGTTGACTGTCATCACCATATACAGATTTTGGCCTGAACGTTCAAGATTCAGACACACTGAAATCAGTTTGGGATGTTAAGTTTTAATTCCCACATGCATTTAGTTCTGTAGAACCACACTGAAGCCTATATATTCAGGAGTTATTACTACTTTATTCATTGCTACATGACCCTTTCTGTCACTCTCACACATCCTGCAATTTCACAGTTCAGGTTGGTACTTCTAGGCTTTGTTCACATATTAGACCTGTGTTGATTCCAACACTTTCCAGCAGCCTCACTTCTGTCATGATTCAGCATTTTAACAGGGGATATATCTCATATGTGATTACCTCAGATTCTGAAGCTGTACTCTTGAGACTACTGCAGGTTATACTACATTTAATTAATGGTGGGACATCTGTATTACAGCACTATTTATTTCTATCAATTATATTTCCAGTTACACTTGCATACTGATGAACTTGTTGCAGCCATACCTGCAGACTTTCACTTGTTGCTTGCACATTATATTACTTTTAATCAATACACTGCAGTGTTCTGCTACATGCTACACTATAATATTTATTTACAAGTACTAGGTGGGGTTACTAACCTGCATGGTGGTGCAGCCGCGCCAGCCTGCAGTCATATGCCCGTCGATTCATAGAGCGGACACCTGCAGCTGTAATACAAAACGAGTAATACTGGACTACACATCTCCATGGTATCAGCTAGTTGAATTCCTTACATACATAAGTAAAATGTAACTTACTCAGTAGTAGGGCACTGGGCATATCCCAGGCCTCCTGGATCCATTGGGTCAACTGGTCTTCTTTCCGTCGCTTCAGGTCCGCATGGTGGTGACGGACCTGCTCACCAGTGCGTGGAATCCCAGTAGCACTAGTGAGATCATGAGCCAACTGGTCCCATGCCTCCGCCCTGTATGCTCCCCATGAGACCTGGCCCTGCATGAGTTGGGCCTCATGATGGTGAACTAGGAGCCAGACCATGTATCTGGACTCCTCAACACCCCACTGCTGTGCTCGAAAGCAATGTCCCTCCCCTACTCCACTCATTCTGCCTGCAGGTCTATTCTACAATCGTTTCTGATGTGTATTCCCACCTATGGGGCTTATATATGCTGATTTTCCCACACATTTCTATGATTGGCCATTTTGGAATTGTATCTACTTCACAGAAACTGCTTTATCATGCTCCCTTTTGGATTATATCCTATATATATGCTATTTCTGCATTTCTAAGTACTGCTGTCATGGCTTAGTGGTTTAGTACCTTGACTCTAGTGCATGGTATCCTAGGTTCGAATCTGACCACTGATTTTTAATTTTCATGACTGTCTAGAAATGAGTTGAGGACCTGTCACTCAAACATGCCAAAAGCACTTTTAAGCACTTAAAACCAGGTCTGCGCTCGTTTGTGCGGAGCTAACGCATGCACCGGGCGGTTAGCTTGTGGGCGCGACGCGCACCTCTGCGCAAATGGTGTGCGCTGGGTTAAACCTTAATTGGCTAGTAACACACATGTTCAGCTGAGCACAGCTAGTTGCACACAGTTTGAGCCAGTTAAACCGGTGCTTAGCTACGGGCAAGCAATTTGCAGCCTTTGAAACACTACTCAGCTATGGGCACTCTGTCTCACAGCAGCTTAGCTATCACTACATTTCTAAATAATTTTATTATTGTATTACTTGAAAATATATGCTCCATTTCATTCCATTTTACAAAAGGAAATACTTTTACATTTGTACAATACTGTCAGGGGCCTTTTTAGTGCTTATTTACAAAAAAAAAAAGGTTGTTCCGTGGGCTCGAACCTTGCCTGCCTGCTCTTAAGCCGACAACTCTACCGCTATGCTATTACTTCTTGGCTTACTTTGCATATTTAGTTCTTATATCCTTTTCCACTGATTGCTAACTGCAGTTGCACTAGTAGCACACCCGCGCACATGAGCGCACACAGTAGCAAACATTTACGAAGTTTAAAAAATATATAACAGTTTTTATTTTCATTTTATAACATCTGTTCACTTTTTACATTGCTGGTCTGTGGGGGCATGTGTTGTGTAGTGTGTTTATTCACATTTCCATGGCCTCTCTCGTGGCTGTTTACTTTCAGCCATTATAGACTTCCGGGGGCGTGTCCGCTTGCAGGGCTTAGCCTACGGACACGCCCCCTACTGTCTTACATGGACCGTGTAAGAGTTACGGTGTGATTCAGCATGCCTCATGCACCTCATGCATATGCATGACATGCTGACATCACACCATTTAACTGCAGCCTCCGTTTAAGAGTTATAACTCTTACACGGAGGCTTCCTGAATCTGGCCCTATGTCTTTTACAACCAAGAATTCAATACCTAAGATTATTCAATATATGGTTTTATCTATACAACATAAATCTCCTACCAAAAACATATTATCTCACATATATAAACTAATGAAACTTGACTTGGAAGCTGTTTCAGATACCAATTAGAACTACTTTTCTTTAGTTAGTAATTATTCTCCTACAGAAATTGATAAAATAAACATGTTACAATCAGCTAGTCTTACCACCTCATCATTGAAATGGAAACTTTTTACTTGGAGATATTTACACAGATCTTTTATTACCCCGTTCTGTCTTAGTAAATGATCGTGTCATTTTAAATGAATTTTGGCAAAATATTAATTCATTTTTACAAGCTATTTTCACAGATAATTTTACTCTCACTAAATCACTTGTTATTTTCAATACTCCAGTACCTAATTGTATAAGCAAAGTTAATCAATCTTTAGTCTGGACTATATTATCAGTTGCCAGAAAAATAATTACAAGAAACTGGAAATCCAGTACTACTCCCTCAATTTAAGAATTCAAAACTTTACTTCTGGAAGTCTGTAATATGGAATATTTAACTATCAAATCAAGATTTCCTTGGAATACTGGTAAATGCAATATATGAAAAAAGTCTATAATTTATTACAAAAGTAATTATTTAATCAATTTATAATTGTTGAGAATTTCTTTGTATATAGTTTATTTATGTTTGTTGTATCATTATTTGACTATTTGAAAATTGTTCATTTCTAATATACATATTTATTTTTCAATTTTAATTCTAATAAAATTGTTTTGAAAAAAAAAAAAAAAAAAAAAAAAGAAAGAAATTATGAACAGTAAGGGGCCCTGCCCAGAACCCTGTGATATACCACTGGTGGCTGGTCTTTTGCTAGAGGTGAAGTCATCCTCTTTGACAGTATGTTGATGAGCCAGTTGGCTACCCATCCGGTAATGTAGGGGTTAACTCCCAATTGGGAGAGTTTCTCTATAATACCTGAATAGGGAATTGTCTCAAATGCCTTGGCTAGGTCAAGATAGGTGTTATGAAATGTCTTTCCCTTGTCCAGGGTCTTGGTGACTTTCTCAAAGCAATCAACCATGTTTAACAGACACGATCTGCCTTTAACAAATCCAAACTGGGTTGGGTCCAGAGTATAGAGATTACCTATGTCCTTGTTAATAAGGTCCATATTGATTCTTTCCATGGTCTTGCAGATGAGACTATTCAAGCTTATGGGCCTATAATTCCCAGGATTTTGACATTCAATCTTCACTTAAGTTTTTGGCTAAGGCCAGTACTCACGGAGAACTTGATACAGATGAACTGGATACTGTGATTAATTTAGCGCTTTGCATTTTGGAACTTTTTAATGAAGCTGGCATTCAATTTTTGAGGTTATTGATTGATAATAATTTTCAAAAGATGTCTCTGTTAATGAAAGACATCATTGAAACCTGCTAACAACTTTGTTTCATTTTTGCTTTTTAACTAATGAACTGGAGCAACACATCAATGATGTTACTTCAAAACTTGACAGAGATATTATTGTATATGACAACAAGACTGCTTATAACAACTTTGCGCCCAATCTTCGTAACCGTGTTAACCAGCCTAAGAGTTGTCCTGGGAATTTTGACACAGTTACAGCGGCACCAAAAAGTGGTAAGAGTGATT
The DNA here is from genome assembly GCF_019279795.1 of Protopterus annectens. Classification (NCBI taxonomy): domain Eukaryota; kingdom Metazoa; phylum Chordata; order Ceratodontiformes; family Protopteridae; genus Protopterus; species Protopterus annectens. The sequence continues at coordinate 772,120,882 of NC_056739.1, read as the reverse complement.
ATGATATTGCTTTTCCGCCTCTTGTACCTGCTTCTTCTACCGTTATCAGTTCTTTAACTGATAAAGTTCAGGACAACAATTTTACAACTAATAACAAACAAGTTGAAAATAACGGCAACAATTTTGTGGATGGTCTGGGCACTAGTAGAGGTAACAAAGACAGGTCTGTGCCTATTGTCACTGATACTGCTTCAAATAAGAAGAATTGTACAAATAACACTTGTAAAAGTACTGTTCTTACTAGATCTTAACTGATGATTTAGACAATTTTGGTGTTATCAATTTGACTAAGCATTCTTTTATGCCTATTGAATTGTCTGTTTTGAAATATGGGCTTAATTTTATACCTAACCGGAGAGCTGATTACAGTAAGACAATCATTGACATTAAAAAATTCACCAGGAAATTAAATCTTTCTTATTTAATGCATGATTTACCTAATACTAACAATGTAATTCATAAGCCTTCTTGTTATGTTCCTAGTTTACATTACACCATTAAGGCTTATGAAGAATTATATTAAGGAAGTTAATGAACTTCTTAAAAATAAGAACTACTTTTGTGACAATTTGAGTCGTTTAGAAAGACAGGCTTTAAACAACAGTTGACCACATCACTTAGATTCATGAAGAGTGATAAGGGTTCAAACATAGTTGTTATGGACCATGAACGTTACAATTGTAGCATGTTAAATATTTTGGAAAACACATGTGAATATGAACCCATCGCTCTTTTGATATTCTAAAATGCTTTGTGAAGTTCATTCACACTTATATGATGCATTGATGTCTGGTGAAATTAATTTTAATGTATATAACTTTTGTGTAGTTGAACATCCAAAAATTGGAATTATTTTTGAAATTCCCAAAACCCATAAGGACATTTCAAATCCTCCTTTACGTCCTATTGTTTCTTCCCCTCATTCTATTACCGAAGGAATTTCTTTAGTTATTGATGCTTTGCTATGACCACTACTTGAAATTCAAACATCATTCATTAGAGATTCCTGGCATTTTTTAGAAAAAATGAGGAATTTTTATGAAATGGGAATTTTTGATTCCTCTAAACATACTATTTTTACTTTAGATGTTAATTCATTATAGTATTCCTCATGAAGAGGGTGTTGATGCTGTGCAGTTTTGGTAAAGGAAAGTTCTTTAATAATTCTTTTATTTCTTTGATCTGTAGGTTTTGGACATTTTTCTAGATAATAATTTTTTCTTGTTTAATACCGGTTATTACAGGCAAAGGAGTTGCTATGGGTTCTCCAGCAGCACCTGCCTATGCCAATTTAGTAATGGCATGGTGGGAGGTTGAATTTATCCCAATTTTGAAACAGGAATTTAACATCATTTTTCTGCAGGTACATTGATGATTTAATTTTCATCATTGAGGGAAGCCTGTACACTGTACAATCTTTTTTATGTCAAGTTAATTCTTTATCCAGTTATCTTAAATTTACACTTGGTGATGTTGGATTATCTGTTAATTTTTTGGACATTCACATCTGGTGGGATTATGTAGACAATAGTTTTCACAGTAGAATTCATAGAAAATACTTACACAATTCTAGTGGCCATCCTAAACACATAATTAGAAATGTCCCGAGGGGGCAATTCATTAGAGCAAGCCGAATGACAACTAGAGAATACGACTTGATACAGGAATTTCATTTTATAGCTTCTTTATTCATTCAGCGAGGCTACAATGAAAAATTACTAATAGATATTGGTAACGAAGTGTTTGAAAAACGTTTTACTCATTTTCCCCCTATTCTTAATAAATTCATCATTAACCATTCTATAGTCCAGACCCAGATTTACAATAATGTTAGTTGTGACCATTTTTGCTCGTTTGAAATGAGCATTGATTGCAACAAGATTAAAGCTATTTTAGAGGAAAACTGGAAGGTAATTCAGGGAAATCCGGATATTATTCGTGTAGTAGGGCCCAAACCTTTGTTTGTGTTTCGTAAGAGTAACACTTTGAAAAGAATTTTGGAAGGGCATTTCATTGACCATGTTTCCACGGAACCGAAAAAGAAAGGCATGTTCCGATGTAATCATTGCACAGCTTGTCGTTTTATTTCTGAAGGTCCTTACATTAATGTTGTAAGATCTGAAAAAATTTTAGAGGTTCCTAGTTATGTTGATTGTAATAGTTGTGGGCTTATTTATATTGCTATGTGCTCTGCATGCCCAGCCTTTTATGTGGGCATGACCACGAGAAGTTTAGGTAGACGCATTAAAGAACACATATATGCTATCAAAGTTAAGGACCTTAACAATGCGTTATACAAACACTCTACATCATGCCCAGGTTTTAAGAAATTTACATTTACTGTATTAGAGATTTGTAAACATGATAGGAGAGCAGGAGATTTTAGAAATTATGTAGAACAACGTGAAACCCTTTGGCAGGTTAGACTGCAATCGGATTTACCACCAGGTCTTAATGAAGCCATTAACTTGAAGTGTTTTTTAAAACATCACAAATTGACTGTTTCTAAACATTTTGATATGGGAAGTTTATTTAATATTTAATTATTTTGGGATTCATTTGGAAATTTTATGGAATTTTTATTTTTCTTTTTAACTTAGATGTTTTGATTAATTAATTGATTGTGTAATTGGGTTCATTAGTATTGATTAGTTTATGTATTTAAACTGTCCTGTATTCATTTCTCCTGTTGTGTTCTGATGAAGTTTGTTTAACGAAAGCGGATATTAAAAAATTTTTCATATGCTATTTCCTGTGACTACTGAAGGTTTTTCAACGGTGGTGTCTTCTTCTGCCATTTCTTTTACTAATTCCCAGGATAAGTTGATGGTCCCCGTTTGTGCACAGAGATTACTGTTGCTGTCCTCCATTCTGCCGGAACATAGACAGTTTTCAGGCTGTGATTAAACAGGGATTCAAGTGGGTCTGCTTGGTCATGTTTTAAGTGGTTTAAAAGGTAACTTGGGATGTTGTCTGGTCCCACTGATGCTGTGTTTGTGGACTTAGAGAGTGCCAAAATGACCTGCTCTCTTGAGATGATAGGCTGAGGAATGGTGGAAGGTATACTTTAGGGAATGACTGGTGGCGACAGGGGGGTGAAGTTTGCTTTAAATCTGTCAGCTAGCAGGTTGGATATTACCTCCAGTTGAGTATGGGTGGTGCCATCCACAACCAGTTTAGTGGAGTGACCATGTTTTTCAGAAAATTTCAGCCTGTTTTGACATTGTGAGTAAAATCTGCTTCTGAAAATGTTTCTCTGTTGAATTTTGAGGTGTGTGAAAATTGCTTCTAACTGTGCTTCTTTTGTGTTGCTTATAGTGGGGAGGTAATTTGTGTCTCTCTGTTATTGTTGGAGAATCACATGGTAGTTGTACTGAGGTGCAATAAATCTGCAACATGTCTAACTGACATGTAAATCCACCAATCCACATGTAGGCCATCATTGGTGATGCTAGTGACATACTCAGAGATGGCTTGCATTGGGCTTTAACCTTATGTTGTGGTGTACATCTACAAAAGCCAGGGACCATACACCAGTGGACAACTGGTTTGAGAACATTTGTCATGGGGAAGGTAGGAGACATCAAAAGCCATGCAGGTACATAGGTAACAGATGTTGCAAAATACCACCAATGGGCACACAAGGTGCAGGGGTATGTATAGCCATTCACATGTATGTTTTTGGGACCATGATGCTCACAACACCTGTAATGATGTAGAAATGTACTTCGGTTTCAGGGGCAGGTTTTACAGTTACATGTGGCACACTCTGATTTGGTAGAGACACATTGACAGCTGGCTACAGACTGCTGTTCCATGGCAGCAACCTTTAAATATCACTTGTGTCTCTGTGCGGATCATATTCTGTGGGTGGAGTGCAGTAATATAGGTGCAGCAGATATCACATGCCAACAGATTACTGTATGTGTCTCCTCATAATTACAGAGGATAATGGCTCCAAAGGAAAGGAGAAGAATGAAGAAGTTCTCCCAGGGAGGTAGAGATATTCTGCTTTGGCCCTCTTGTGAACAAAGCTGGTGGATTGATTTGATGGCCAAGAGTCACTAGACCTTTGACAGGCAATTATAATGGGAACTTGTTGCATAGGTAAACACTGTTGGTGGCCATAACAAGTTGCAAGTTCAGATATGCCATAGGACCACTGACATGATCTACCATGTCTACAACAAAGCAACCTGCCCTACACAGGAGAAATAGGTACAGAATATGATCACAGTGCTACAGTTTGGGTGTAGTTTATGATCACAGTACTATGGTCTAGACATACCCCTGAATTCAATAAACTATGTGCAGGAATAGTGCTATTCCTGCATAGTGTGGTTCATGTCCATGTAGCCACAGCAATGCACCTTGCACTTTCATGAAGGTGTGCTGCTGTTTAGCCTAAATGGACAAGAAGCATGAATGAGTGCAGGAGACATGTTGAAGTAGTGCATGGACTACAAACATGCCCCCTGCACACCTGATCTGGCTTAATAGTAGATAATTGCAATAATATTATGCCATTATTTCAGTGTCCGTGGACACTGAAATGAAATAAATGATCATTTCAGTGTCTGTGGACACTGAAATACATACAGGAGCAGGCAAGCAATGCAGGCGGTGCGTGACAGGTTCTGTGACACACATCCTGCATTGTAAAAGTACTGTACAACACCTTGCAACCTGCTAAAGCAGGAAATGTGGACAAAAGCACAAATAATGGGGGGAAAAAGTTCTAAAAAGGGGCACTTCTTAAATATTGCCCTCACACACTTACAAAGTTGTTAAAAAACAGGTCATGCATTAGCAGAACTGTCTGAAGGATAGAAGTCTGAAAGTCAAGTGCATTTCATTATTCCCTGACAGCAGTCCATTAGGCACAACTAATGGGGGGACAAAGCACTAAAAATAGGGACAAGAATTAAATATTGCCCCTCAGGAACTTAGAAAGTTGATAGAAAACAGGATATGCATTAGCATGAATTTCTGAAAGATAGAAGCCTGAAAGTCAAATGTATGCCATTATTTCCTCACTGCAGTCTTGAATGACTTATCAGAAAACCTCAAGATTCACTATATAACATAATAATATAATAATAATATAATAAATCTTTTTTTACATGCTAAAAAATGTTTAAGCATAGCTAAGCAGGTGTGCGCGTTATGGCCCTTTGCTTAGCATTGCTTAAACATCCCATAGGAGATAAGTAGAAATATACAGGTGAAATTCTGAAACCAAGATAATGTAGTGGTTAGAGTCCTGGCTTTACATGCAGGTGTCTATGGTATAAGCAGCAAGACAAGCAAGTCAGTTTTATATGGGAAAGCAGTGTTAAAATTATTTTTTTTTAACTTAAAGTATGTAGTAACTGTTTTTTGTCAACTAGGGTAGTGTAGCTGGTGTAAAATGAAAGTGTAAGTGCATGTAACATGTGAAATCACCCATGTATACACATGCCCCATATAGTATAGTCACACTCCTTGCTTATGTAATGAAAGCACATAGAGGGATGTCATGTCAAGTAAATCATATACACCTACTAAATGAAGCCATTATCCTGATATTTTTTTTAAATGAAAAGTGAGCAATAGTCAGCAATGTCCAGCTATGCTTACCAGTTTAAGCATTGCTTACACGTGATTGCTAAGCAGCAGGTAGATCAGCTAAGCAGATTTGCACACTGTTAAGCAGTGCTCAAAAATTACCCCTTTAAGCAATGTTCAACCCAGCAGAGCACATTGCTAAGCTGTGCTCAACATTTTTGAAATTTCCCAATTATGGCAAAGGGTGGGACTATGGCCTTATTTAAACTGTGCAGGCAGGAATACAGCCATAACCTGTTTAGTTTGATCTCTGCAGGAACATGTCTGGCATTGGAGAGGTAGTGCACTTTCTGGCACAGAGCTGGAGCGTTCAGGAGTCCAGGGTCATGGCTGGATACCTTGTCAAAAACCATGATGACAGACTGCTGCAGGGCCAATACCAGGGCTCACAATACAAAACGGAGGCCTGAGACAGTCTTGCATGTGATCTCACCAGTACTACTGGCATCCCCCAGACTGATGAGCAGGTACAGCACCACTATGCTGACCTAAAGCAGAGGAAGGAGGCACTCTTGGCTCAGTGGATCCAAGATGCATGGGCTCAGAATGCTCCAGTAGTGAGTAAGTATCACCATCAAGTAGGTTGTGGCAAATACTAGCCTCAGAATGTGATAGACAGGTATGCACAATGTATGTTTCTCTTCTCTACAGCTGCAGCATCAAAGCCCATTATAACAGACTGCTGAGGCTGCGCCGACAGGCTGGTGAGTACAGATCTATTTTGCAGTATATTGTTCAAATAGCTAAGAAGGAATACATTGCTTACTGCTATTATGTGTACTGTTACTGTGTGAACTGAATAAATAAAAATGTTTGACAGACTAATATTGATGTGCAATAAAACTACCTAAAAACTGTTGTGTTTATTCCGGTATGTTGTTGTAGACATTTGGAATGTATACAGATTCTTCACAGCAAGTGTGGCTGTGACAGCATACATTAACTGAGCTTCTTCTGTGAACCTGCTGTAAGAAAACCGTAGATGGTGGAGCTGTAAAACAAGATATAACTGAATGTGAAATATATACTGCACTAAGCTCTGAACCCTGAATAGTAATCTGTAAATTTTCAAATTGTGTTCCATCCAGCATTGCCTTGTGTTAACCTTTGCTTTCCAGATTGTAGTAATCCAAAGGATTCATGCAGAGTATAGTAACTATCTGTCATGCATGCATCGCAGGTTTAGAAGTTCAGACTGTCTAACCAAGAGACTAATAGGCAGAAACAAGTGAAACTAGAAAAAGTAGGTCCCCAGTAGCTTGGTGTGTTGAGAAATAGCTTAGCTATTAATTTTGCACACACAGAAATGGTTTGAATCCAGGGAGTGGTACTAAGATGTGTGCACATCTACACACAAGGAATCAGCACTGTATGTAAATGGAAAAACAGTCAGGTAGTGTTAACAGATATTTTCTCCACAGGCTGTACAAGTAAGGAAATGTTGGTAGTAGCTGTAGGAAGGGTATACTAATAAACTGTGTGCAACTATTCAACTGTCCCACCACAAGCCTGCAAATGACAGCAGGATAAGTGCATACAACATGCACTCTTCCTGATACATGTCTCTCAAGTGTCACACTGTCACAGCTAGTGGTCACTGCTGCCAATAACCCTGGACACAGATGGGAAACCAGTTGAAGTATGCCAGTAGCACACTCACATAGCATTTCAGGGTACCCCTCCTGTACCAGATATGTAAACCTGATATGTACGCGTCCCCTCTAGTCATGTACACATAGTTGTCACAGTTTTCCCCATACCATTCCAGACTGACAGTTTAGTAGGTATGCTTATGCTACAGAAGCTGGGGGCCATAGGCAGATGTAAAGTGAGGGCAGACCCTAGGGTACTGACCAGTACTGTTGTGAAAAATAGAAGCAAAACAGTTGTTAATGGACTTTTTGTCTCCCCCATCTGAATCAATACAATAATTCATATACTGTGGGTATGTTTTACTCTAAACCTAATGTTGGGACTTGTGTTATATTATTGTTCCTATATTTGATTGGTTGCATGTTAACATACCTTGTTCAAATACCATTGTTGGTGGCCTGGTACCATCAATGTTATTGGCATGCTGTTATGATGTATACTGTTATTCCATTTATGCATGTGCTTGTTCTCCTATGCAACTGTTCCAAATCTGTTTAATGGGGTTAATTGGAACACCCATACATGCTGTTATAACTAATCTGGAAATGTGTTGTTCATGACTAACCAACATATTTTTTAAAACCTCAACACCATAGCACATTTGGGAAGGCAGATCCCAGTAGATCCACCTGCCCCACCTCATCTGGCCGTGGCACCAGGCAACAGCACATCTGGGACCCATAACACTTCTAAAAAAAGTGTTATTGGTTTTACCCTTTTTGGGTTTGAACTCCACAGGGACAGGGTACCCCCACCCCCGGAGTGGGCATGGACAGGAGCCTGTCACACACAGTCAATTCTGGGGTTTGGTGCACACCACCATCTGAGCCGAGTTGGGTGGACAGCTGTGCTAGACTGAGGGCCGCCTGGCACACCTGGAGGGGCAAGCCACCCCTCCCATCCAGCCCTCAGCATAGCTACCTTCAGGGCCATGAAGGAGCAGTGGTGACTCCCCATGGGTGGGGACCTCAGTCCCAATGTATCCATTTGGGGACTCATGGGCTTCTGATTCATAGCCACCCTCCCCGTCAAAGGTGTTTACCCCCCTCAAGTGTCATATATTGCCACTGTCTGCTGTCCTGTCTATCTTGTCTGTGTGCATATGCAACCTATCCCACCCAACTAACCTCCCCAAAGATACCTACAGCACTTCCCCAACATCCCACTCTCACATTAAAAAAAAAGGGCATCTGTCCCGCAAAAAAAAAAAAAAAAAAAAGTTTTCCCATATATAGCTCTACATTTCACTACCATATCCAGTGATGTAAATCAATCTACAACAAAATTACTCTAGAAATGTATTTTGCCAGCACCCGTCCCTGTGGAGTGTGAGGCTGTAAATTCCAAATTTGCCACATCAGTCCCAGCTGTTGCTGCCGAAGAAATGTAGAGTTATGGTCCTGTCCTACCTCCGTCCTGCATATCCCTAGCTGCTTTTCATAATGTTTTACCCTCTGCTTCAACGTATTTCACCACTTTCCTATCAACCTTTTTTCTTTTCTTTAAAGAAAATTAGCGCAAAACTGTGCAAACCCACATACAACTGCTTAAAAGTGCCTTAATCATACTGTTTATATCAGCTCTTGTTTTGCCCGACAACAAAATAAGCAGCTCTGCTAAGTCTCAAACCTGGAATACTGTGCACTATAATCACATGAAAGTACCACTACACCATCCAAGTTGGGTGAACTTGCAATGCTTTTACAAACATATCATTCAGTCTGGTCATTTAACATTAATGAAAAAAAAACAATGACTTCCTAGTCTGGAACCCAGAACCTTATGCACAACAATCATAGCAACATACTTCCACACCATCTGAGATATAGGAATTCATAATGTTTTTACAACCATATCATGCACAACAGTCATTCAATATAAGGGGGAATTATATATCCGTAGTACTGTTATATACATATATATGTATATACACATATCTATACATACATACATTTATATATATATATATATATATATATATATATATATATATATATATATATATATATATATATATATAGATATAGATCCCCCTACAGATGCTCAAACTTCCAAAAGGCCGACTTTCATATAGCCGAGACCTTATGATCGACTTTTGGAAGTTCGAATATTCTCAACGGACAGCTCCCAATAGTGCGAAATGGGAAAATTTCCATTTACCACACTGTAGTGTGATTTTGGAGTCTGTATATTTAAATAGCAGGGTGTGGGGGAAGCAACTCCCCATGGGGGGTGCAGGGGGGCTTGCCCCCCTAGTAGCAATGTGTAGGTAGGTTTTTTTTGGGGGTTTTTTTTGCACATGTTAGAAATTTCAAAAGTTGAACTTATGGTCTCGGCTATATGAGATTCGGCTATTTGAAATTTAGATCATGTATAGTAGACACACACACACACACACACACACACATATATATATATATATATATATATATATATATATATATATATATATATATATATATATACATACATACATACATACAGAGATATATAGACAGATAACCAACCTCTTACTGCAACAAATCTGCAAAAAGCCAGACAAATGAGGGGGGGGGGGTAAAGGGCAAACAATAGTGACATTTTTGAAATATGGCTATCATACAAGTAGAAGTCTGCTAGAGTGGCATGATGTGCTTTAACATACAATGTCAGACGTATTTCAGGTCTGAAACAAAAATGAATGTCACAATTTACTGATATCAATGCTGACATCATCCCAGTGATTTCTCAGAAACCCACAACTGTTGTGGCGAACAGACAAAACATATGAGCCACACATCAGGACAGTGTCTAGACATCTGGACAGTGGAGAATGGAAAAATCATGACAGCTGCCAGCATTGTCACCCAGCACCTTCTGAACCACAGTAAGACCAACATGACACTAACCCAGATCAGCTCCAGGCAATTACCCATGAATATCCAAAAATATCAAGCACTACAAGGATGGAACTGTAGGGAAAAGCAGATAGTGGTGCATAAATGTCCACCCACAATCATTTGCACCACAGTCACAGCAACATACCAGTACCCCAAATGAACTGTAGAGTAGAGCAACTGTTTGAATGAACATATCCTGATTCCCAGTCACACAATACACTGACAGATACTGGCCCAGCTCACAGTGTACTGGGAATCCTGAGCTGTTACAGGACCTTTCTCAGTCTGCCCCAACTAACATACACACATGACAGACCACCAGCACCTGTAGCAGCATGCACAGTCAGATAGAAAAAGGATCTGTGACATTCACATCTGCTACTCTCCCTACGCAGCCAAACAAACATCTACACACAACACTGCTACACAATCTTTTAGTCACTTCACAGTGGCCAAGACATACATAATTCTCATATGTACAGATTTCCACAGAATGTCCAGGGTGTGAGACCATATTCATGGCCACTGCTGCATACCACTGCCATGAGTCTGCTATACCAATGGGGTGATGCTTTGAGTGCAGTCACTAAATAATGATATCACATACCTCTGACCCCCTTACTGCAAAACATCTTGGACAAAGCATGAAATACTTGAGGGACAGGAGGCCAGAAAGAGGGACATTTCTCATATAATGGTGTTACAAACTGAAACAGCTGACAGTGTCACATGTTTTGTTGTACCATAACATCCCTGAAGGAGATGATGTCTGAAACACCAATGGATGTCAACAGTTACTCTGTCCATAATCCTCACAGTATCCCACTGTTTACACAAAAAACAGATGTTGTCTGAGAAACAGACCAAACATAACAGCTGAACCCCTGGGCAGTGTGTGGACATCAGGACAGTTTAGAGGTATGTCAGAGACCACATGTCTGCCTCATATTTGTAGTCAATGTTTCAGACAGTTAAATTTTGTCTGCCAGATCCCCGGCAACCCATTAAAGACTGATGTCATAACAAATTAGCATACATTTCATTGTCAGATGTCATATTCTGCAGAGTACACCTGTGAATGTGACACCATCTTTGCTGGCAAATAAGTGTGTTTAGCTGGATTCATAAAGTGACACTATTTACTGGCCATTGCCCACCACTGATCTGTGCCTTTGTACAGATGTCTTGCTGTAACATTAGCTAGGTGTCTTACCATAACACCCATGTCAATGCAAGTGTATGTTGTCCTGTTAGATGCTGACATTTGTGCAGTCACTGACACCTGCTTTCTAGCTGTGGAGAGCACACCAATCTTGCCAGGTTACTCATCCCATCATACCTGTAGACCCCAAATGGAGGCCTGCAAAGCCACAGGAGGTGGAGTGTTGAACATTAGCATACACATACAGACCTCCAGGCTGGACAAATAGTATGTTGCATGGGTGACATCCCAAGTGGAGTTAACAATTGACAAAACACCTACTCATTTCATAGCTAACTACTGACCTCCAGACATGACTATGGACACCCACCACAACATTTGGGACCTGCTAGAAACTGTCAGGATTCAGTCATTTACCCTGCTCCTGGGTGACTTCAAATACCCAACCATTGTCTGCCTGATCTATGCCACCGGAGCATGAACGCACATAGAATCCTTGACTTTGTCAATGGCAATGCAGTGGATCATCCGGTCAACACTCCTATGATAGGTGGGAATCTCATGTACCTGGTCCTAATCAACATAAGTAGCCACTGTAGCACTCATACAGTGCCATCCTCCTTGGTAATACCTGATGACATAGCCACCATCACTGTTCAGGTCACCATCTCCCCTGCAACCCCCTTTACAGTGACAAACAGAATGAACTGTACACAAATAACTATAAATTCTCTCAGAGTAGATAGAAGTAGCTGTACAGCCAATGTCCCATTTGTTGGAACTAGCAGTAGTGTTCAGGCCCACACCTCAGTACCTGACAGGACAACATCATTCCCCTCAAAGTAGAGTAAACACCTGTGGTGGATGGCAGCAATACACAAATACCATAATACATGAAAATAATTGCTGGACAGCCCAAGAAGGAACAGAAGCCTCATCGGAAGCAATGTCACCTTGGTCTGTACAAGCAAATAATGGCTCAGGTGATGTAGCCTAAGGCTGTCTTTGAGTGCAAATCAGACACATTCACCAAGGCAAATCACTAGGCCTTCCACACATGTGTCTGCAATTCCAAAGGCAACACACAAATTTGCTCTGTAGTGGTGGTCAATAACCCCACATGCACATATGGCATAGATATAGGCAACAAGCTGCAGACAGGTGAAGTGTAAACACCACCCCCCTGTCCCCCCAGTACTACACATGTGCATGTACAGCACCTGCACCCCTCCCCTCATCATCAGGAAGCAGGTCCATAATGCTCTCTCAAAGGCAACACACAGAGGTCTCCATAGTTATGATACCATCCCTGGCTGCATCCCACATGAAAACAGGCATGAGCTGTCAGATCTATTCTGCACTGTAGTTAACCACAGCCTGAACACCAGTGTCATCCCACCTCACAGAGGACAGCCACTGTCATCCCCATACACAAAGGTGGAGTAATCCACCAACCCAACCAAGATGATGCACATCAGCCTAACTAACCTGCTCTGCAAGGGCATGGGAGGTGATATCAAGTACAGTATGAACAGGGACATTGGCAACATCAAAATGGCTGAGCCCACACACCATGGTGTTGTCAAAGGGAGATCAGGCCTGTGAAACCAGATTGACCTCTCTGCAGTGGTCAACAAACACAGAGATGAGGGGAAGATGGTGAACAATGCCTACCCTCACCTAGCCCAATCATCGCACACTAATCCCCAGGTGGACATGATACATAAGCCTACACAGCTAGGCACCAAACTGTAGGATAACAGATGGGTATACTATATGTGTGTGGAAAATCAAGTTGTTTTTTACTTCAGGGATCACCTTTGTGTTGTACATCGACAGGAAGCATGTTGTGCCTGCAGGGCTTCCATGAGTCAATTTGCATAGACTTATCAACATTTCTACATATAGGGGGGACAGCTATTATTTGTACATTTATACCTGGGGGGCACACCTGATTGTTACTGTGGGTGTACATAGGATGAGGGGTACACCTGACACTTCTACACATTTCCTAGGCCTGCACTGCTATGTCAGGTACTCCATTTCAGTCTGTACTGTTGCCTATCGTACTGGCTTGAGGCATACCACTGTACTGCAGACCTTAGCTTCCAATTACACGCATATTAGTTTGTGACTTCATAGCCTAGCCAACCCACATCACACTGACTGGTCTGCTGTTATCTGTCTGCATAGGCCTGGGGGGAGGATACCCATATGCCTCTTCAGAGGGCATGATACAGCATTTGTTTGTGTTTGTGTTTGTCTACAATTGTCCTGCTGGCTGTGACTGTTAGGTATGTGACCCCCCCCAACTGGTATGTGTGAGTAACTTAAGTTGTGTCTGTGCCAGTGAAATGCTGTCATGGTTTAGTGGTTCAGTACTGTGACTATAGTGCACAGTATCCTAAGTTCGAGCCTTGTCACTGCTTTTTATTTTCCTGCTGGGCAGACCTGTCTGGTTAAGGAAGAGTAAAGTAGGTGTGAGAGTGTTTACCTGACTTTGCTCGACTTTGCTCTACTTTGCCCAACTTTGCTCAATGTTGCTCAATGTTGCCCAACATTGCCCGACGTTGCGCTGGTTAGCGCGGTGCGCAGCTCCGCGCAACTGTGTTTGAATATGCTCAGTACTGGTAAAATGTGCTCAGCAGTGCTTTATATTGCTTAAAATAGGGCACTCATACCTCAGGTGGTGCTGCAGGGTTGCCTATGTCAGATGCACATAGCACACTCTCTATACATGTTTGAAAAAAGGTAGTGTCAAGTTAGGCCTCCCATATACTGTATGTGCGAGTCAGAGAGAGGTGTAATTTCCAGGGTTCCTACTGAGTCAGTGTATGTGTTATGCGTTGCCTCTTTGCCAAGGCCAGGGCATACTGGGCACGCCTCCTTCTGCCTACTGGGGCAGGCTCAGGTTGTTCCTCCTCCAAGTCACGCTGTGCCTGTGCAAGCCTTGGCAATGGTGGGGGGCTGGTTGGCCCTGCCCCATTCTGTTCCTGCTGCAGCTGTTTCTGCAGGATTATATTGTGTAGCATGGCACATACCATGACAATTTGGGTACATGTAGTTGGTGAGTACTGCAAGGCTCTACCAGATGTGTCCAGACACTGGAACTGTGACTTGAGCATCCCAAACACACGCTCAATTATGTTTCTTGTTTGTGCGTGTGCTTCATTATGGAGTTCTTGTTCAGGTGTGTGTGCATTTCTGATGGGTGTCATCAGCCACGGCTCCAGTGCGTATCCAGCATCCCCCACTAGATGACCATCAGGGATGTCCCCATTGGCAAATCTCTGGTACAGCTGTGTCAGATGCCAGATGTGGGAATCGTGATAACTTCCATGGCAGCCAGCACACACATTTATTATTATGCCTTGGGCATCACACATGATCTGGCAGTTGATGGAGGGGAAGCCCTTGTGGTTGATGTAGACCCTACCCCGATCACCAGGTGGTTCTTTGATGCGTATGTGCGTGCAGTCTATTGCACCCACTACCTCAGGGTTCATAGGTTCATAGGTTCATAAGTTCATACTAGGCTATCTGCCCTGGGGCAATTATAAGCCTAGCCCGATTCTGTATGGCTTACTCCACCCCTTGATTTGAGTATACTGTGCCCTTTTTAATGTTTAGTTTACTGTGCCTCTGTCTAATAGTGACACGGGAGTAATCCCTGGGACAAAACTACAATCCCCCATCCACTTATAGAGATTCTTCTTGAAGAGATTCAGTGAGGTGGTCTGCCTCACATGAACTGGAATTCTATTCCAAAGCGAAGGGAGCCTCTGGGTTATGAACCTGTCCCTCCAGCAAGTTCTATTTATTTCTGTGCTGAGGTTCAAGTCCCTCGAGCGTGTGGCTCTAAGGGATTTAGATTTACTGAGGTGGAGCATGTCCATTAATTCTGGATTTGACATAGCTTTGTATGTCAGGCATAGATCGCCTCGAAGTAGGCGGTATGCAACTGAGTAGAGCTGGAGTTTTTTTAACCGAGCAGCATATGGCATCTGTTTGAGACCCTTGATCCTCTTGGTGAGATACTTTTGGGGTCTTTCTAATTGCTGCAGGTGTTGGGTAAGGTACATCCCAAAAGGGGCATTGTATTCTATGATGGGCCTGATGAGGGATGAATAAAGGGGCACGATTAAATCTCTTGATCTAGATGTGAAACCCTTCGTGATGAGGTGGGCTATGTAGAAGGTCTTTCTGACCACTTTGGCAATGTGGTTTTCAAAGGAGAGATTGCTATCAACTTGGGTCCCCAGGTCCCTAATAACTTTCTCTGTACTTAATGGGTTTCTGCCTATGTGGTAATTTGTGGGCACATTGTTTTTGCCAAAGGGTATGACTATACATTTTTTGGCATTTAGCTTTAAACCATGGCACTGGCACCAGTTATCTGTCTCTGTGAGACCTTTTTGAAGGATGTTTGTGTCAGCTGGAGAGTTGATTATGGCACCCAGTTTGCAGTCGTCTGCAAACTTGGTGAGCCATAGTCCTGCCACGTTTGCCTGTACCTCGGAAAAGTATATACCGAACAAGAGTGGTCCCAGGACAGAACGCTGTGGGACACCACTTGTGACCGATTTTGAGTCTGACATGGCTCCAGCTACTCTCACTCTGTGGGTTCAGTCTTTGAGCCAGTTTGCAACCCATCTTGTGACATAGGGGTTTATATTTAAGCTGGATAGGTTATCTATGATGCCCAAGTGGGGTATTGTGTCAAATGCCTTCGCAAGGTCCAAATAGGATGTGTGGACTACCTTCCCTTCATCTATGGCTTTGGTGACTGTTTCAAAGAAGTCAACCAGGTTCAAAAGGCAGGATCTGCCCTTGACAAAGCCAAACTGGGAAGGATCTAGTGTCTGTAGGTCCCCAATGTCTTTGTTTATGAGCTCCATGATGATCCTTTCCATAGCCTTGCACACTAAGCTAGTCAGGCTTATGTGGCGATAGTTTCCAGGGTCCGTAGAGGCTCCACCTTTGTGGAGTGGGACCACTGTTGCTGTACGCCATTCTGTGGGCACATATCCTGTAGTGAGGCTGAGATTGTATAGCCATTTTATTTGAGGGATTAGTTCCTCTTGTAGTTCATGTAGGACGCAACCTGGGATGCCATCTGGTCCCATGGAAGCAGTGTTTTTTGCTTTGGAGAGGGCAGCCTTCATCTGAGCATCTGAGATGTTTGGGAGGCAGCCCTCTGGTGGGATAGATACTTGCTCTTTTTGGGGGGAGGGGGTGGAGAAGTTTGCACTGAACCTGTCTGCCAGGATATTGGCGATGTCTGTGGGTTCAGTGTATTTTTTGTTGTTTAGAATCAACTCAGAATAAGTCTGGGAGTTGCATCCCAGGTTTCTAACATAACTGAAAAAAGCCTTATGATTGTCTTTGGTGTCCTGTGCAATTTTTCTCTCGAAGCTGGCCTTGGAGGATTTTATGAGGGATCATAATTTTTTGCTAGTACTGATCAGAGATGCCTTCCCTATTAGGGATTTTGCTCTATCATGTAGTAGCTTCCTCTTTCTGTTGTACAGTTTATTTATGGCAGGAGTCCACCAGACTGGACGCCTGCCTTTGGATGATTGGGTCTAGGTTTTGTTTGGGATAGCATGATCCATGCATTCCTGGAGATGTCCGTACAATGCATTTATATAGGATTATGCAGTTTGGGCTGTAGTTTCCACTGGCCCTGGGAACTTGAAGGATTCCACTTCGGTTTTGAGAAGTGAGAAGTTCACTTTTAAGAAGTTTTTCACTGTGGTTTTCTGGGCTGGGGGTGGGGTCAGGATGTGGACATCCATTGAAATTAATTTATGGTCTGATCTTACCAATGAGGGATATACTTCTGGTGTGGAGCATAGGGTCCCCATGTTGGTAATGATCAGGTCTAGTATGTTGTCCCCTCTTGTGGGAGTGGTGACTAGTTGTTCCATAGCATTTGAGTTTATAATTTCCAGGAATCTTTGGGCTAAGGTGCTGGGGCTTGAGTAGTGCTCCCAGTCAATGTTTGGGTAGTTGAAGTCACCCAATCTAATGGTGTTCGGAGAGACCTTCATGTTCTCCAATGTTTTCAGGAAAGCCGAATGGGATCCTGACTTTGAGAGGGTGGTCTGTAGGATGCTATAAACTGAAAAGCAGTCTTGCCCACTGTTAGTTGCACATGGATGGTCTCCAATACTTCGTGCAATGCCACTAACCTGGAGGTGTGGATATCCTTGATAAATATGGAAACTCCCCCTCCTTTTGTGGTTCGGTCAGGTTTTGGGGCTGAAAAGCATGATACAAGGTATAGTCTGGTAGTGCTGGGGTGCTCTCTGGAGCCTTGAACCAGGTTTCTGTCACTGCACAGATATCGATGTTCTCCATACTGAGGAGAGCTTTGAGTGTGTGCATCTTGAGGTTAAGACTTCTGGCATTTAGCAGCATTACCCTTAGTTTCTTGTTCCTTGTGCTGTCTATGGGGGTGGGTTTGACTTTTGAGCCTTGCCTAAAAAAGGCACTATGGGGTTGGCAAGAGCCTTTGCCAATATCCGAAAGCCCAGTGGTGACAGGTGAAAGCCGTCCCTAGTGAAGCAACGTGGCTTGTCAAGCATGTCATCCCAGGCTGACAGACACTGGATCCCCTTTGAATGACACCAAAATTTTAGCCAATTGTTAAAATCGATCATTTTGTCTTTGTACTGTGGCATCATTCTAAGTGAGGGTAAGATGCTGCTCAAGGTCAGGGTCATACCAGTCTGGGCTAGATGATCAGAGAGCTCCTCTATGTCTCTTTTCATGTAGTCCAGGGAGGTACGTCTCATGTCATTCACACCAGCATGTACAATGACTGAGTCATATTTGTATTTGCTTTGGAGTGACCTGAGTGCTTGCGTTATGTGTCGGATCCTAGCACCCCACAGGCAGCTCACCTTGACCTTCTCTTTATTCAGCCTGGTGAGCGGGACGTCAGTGTGTCTGACAATAGAGTCACCTATAACAAGAGTATCAGGTGTGTTATTCAGCCTTAAGGGCTGTGGCTGCTTGGCGCACTGACTTTGTGGGTTATGTGTTGTGTGTGTTTTGTTTTGAGGTAGCGTTTGCTTGGATGTCTGCTTTGGAGGTCTCTGTTGCTTAGGTAGATTTTTATTTAGAGCCTCCGAGTATGTTTTTGTGTATTTATGTGTTTGGTTCGCTGATGTGGTGGGACTATGTGATACTGGAATTGTGTTGTGTGAGGTTACCTTCTCCTCCTGACTGGTTACACCAGTTTTGAGTTGAGAGAGCTCAGCCTCCAGTTTGGCTAAATAGTTGCATCTCTCACATATATTTGAACCTGTTTGGAGGAGGAGAGGGTTGTCCATGTACATGAGACAGTTGTAACATTGCCTCACAATTCCCAGATTCACCAGCTGGACTGGAGAGGAAACCATTGAATGACCTTTGGACATGCTAGAGTAACAGGGAAACTGAATTTAAGATGGACCAATAGAGGTCAGGGTAATCGTAGAGAGTATAAGAGTAAGTAGTGCTTATGGTTTAATAGTGCTAACTTGTAGGATTACTTAATTGGACCAGTGAAGGGCCTTAGAATGAGAATATGGTGTTTAAATTGAGAGATAGAGCAGTTCTAAGAGGAAAAAGTGAAGAGCAGACTTTGTGGAGCCAGGAATAGTTTAAACCTAATTAGGCGGCGCTGCCCGTTTTTGCGCTATGCTCAAAAACATGCAAAACCGCGCAAAAGAGGGTTTTAAGAGAGGAGGATGAAGGAGTTTTGGAATTGACCCAAAATGGCCAATAAAACTACAGTTTCAAGTCAGTAACCACTCTCACAGGGGCAGGCAGGCTGCTCAATGTTTTTCACTCCCACTGATCAACAGAGAGACTTTCCTTTAGCCCAAGCAAAAAATGGCCTCACAGAAACTTACAAACAGTTAAAGAACAGCAAGCCTGTAACTGAACTTTTTTAAATCTCAGAAAAGTGGGAAAAAAGCAAGATTTTTTTTGTTTTTTTTGTTTTTTCAGAGATAGCAGAGGTTAACAAGTATCAAGAAGTTATAACAGTGCAGTAAATGACCCCACACAAGAGTGCTAGGCCAAAGACAGATAAAAGGGTATTCTGCTATTTGTTGGAAAAGACGCATATTGCTGGCCAATGCCTCATGGGAATTGGGGAAATATACATGGTCACCGACATGTGCTGACATGGCATCCAGGAACTGGTGGAGTACCCTGGATGCTGATGCCTGTGGAATCCCCATCATATCACCAGTTGTTCTTTGGAAGGTACCTGTAGCTAGTATTCTTAGGCCAACACATATCTTGGTATCCACTGGGATGGGTTCCCCTCTGTTGGTTCTGTGTGTGAGGTGTGGCCGGCACAGCTCAACAATTTGCTGTAGGAGGTCTCTGTCCACCCTATAGCACTCCACTATCTCCAGCTCATGTAGCCCCTGGTAGGTTACCCTGGGTCTGTACACTCTTCTCCATCTCCTCACTGTGGGTTGCTCAGCAGCCTTCACAACATCACCACCCTCAGCACCTTGCACATGGTTTATGATAGCAAGAGCGGCTTCTAACATTTTGTCTGACTTAAGCTTTTTAAGCCTTCCCTCTTTGTATACTGCAGTGTTGCAGAGTTCTTGGGAAAAAAACAGGGAAGAATGGTGTTTGCAGAGTTTAAAGTGCTGGGCTGGGCTGGGCTAGTCTGCTGCCTGTGTAATTGGCTGATTCTGATATATTTCACCTGGCAGCTCTGCTAGTTCTCCTTGGTTAACTTTCTACTACTTCTTTTCCTTCCTTTTGTCTTTCTGTTTCTGCCCATGGTGGCACCGTGCAAACAAGCACAAATGTGCGCACATGCTGTGTGCATGTTCGCAAGGAGTTTCCTATCTTTTAACAGTGTACACCTTGGGTTTGAGGTTTTCAAATAGAACAACTGTAGGCACGCCTCTTGCAATCCTGAGCAACTCAGGGCAAACACAAGCCACTGTGCTCCAATTAGCTTACAGCCTGTCTGACACCCCCCTCATGATGTCACCTATATTCTACTCTTCTACTCACCTTCTTCTGCTGTTATACTCTTGGGACATGCCTCACATGCTGGGGAAAATTGGGATTCACTATCCTTATCCTCATTTGCATAGGACTGCCTAGTAATGCATGGTTACATCTCTCACACTGAGCTCTCCCCCCCCCCTTAGCAACTACTAGTCAGTGGCCATGTTGTCTTCAGCCTGCCATTTACCTGCATGGCAGAATAAGCTTTTTAGTGAAAATGCCTATTTTTGGCTTTTTTTTTTTTTTATTTTATTGTTTTTATAAGCGCCGTACATTTACGCGGTGCTGCTCTATGCTTAAACATCGGAGATCGGGGGGATAAAAAGTTAAATTGTTATATTTTTAAACATTTTAAAATGCCAATGGCCTTATATTTGGCCATTGGTATGCTTCCTCAACTGTATGCATCCTTTATTTGGAGCTATCATAGCTCCATTTAGCTATGTGCAGAAATGTACTCCGTTACCAACAGAGTACATTTCTTCAGCTAAAACTAATCTTCCACGGACAGGTTAGTGTTTCCTGGATTGCAAATTTACATCATTTGCATGGCTTTCACCAGCAAATGAGGTAATTTGCATACCATGACGCTGTCTGTGCAAGAGTAGCTTTAGCAGCTCTCGTGCACACCCCTGCCGGCTGTTCCTGGATCGCAAGGCAGACATATTGTCAGCGTGAGCTCCTACACTCTTCTTGCACCCCGTGCAAGCTTTTGTAAATCCGGGGGATTGTATGTCATAACTTCCCCCAACTTCTTCTGACCTGTACATGGTAGATTTAACTCCATTTGTACTCTATGTATGCACCTTTCCCATAACAGAAACTCCTTCACTTCCTGCACACTGCACTGTACTGCTCTGAGCAGAATGTTTATTTGCAGTTCTTGTTGTATTTGATACTTGGAAACTTTTGTTTTTTGTTAACTACAGTCATGATTAGATTGCTGGGTTTCCCACAGTGCAGTGCTACAGACAGGAAGTAGGGATGTCTTTTCCTTCTCACCAAGTTGCCTTTTCTCCATGATTATACAACTGTGAATTTTGTATATTTAATTATAGGAGGAAAGGGGGAGGGGTCCCCACACAGAGGATAAAGACAGGCATTCTGTCTGCAAAAACAGTTTGTTTTTAATGATTCTTGGTGGTATTTCAAATGTACATTTAGTTGGATGATGTGATAATTTTATTGTATTGTTAGTGGATCCATTATTATTTCTATCATTTTTGCAGCATGAATCCCTGTTGTATAAGTACATACTGTAGTAGTTATAGCAAATGAATAATGCATTTATTTGATTATTTTGAAATAATTTATTGTTATATGTGCTCCTCTTAGCAGTTGCAGTAAAAAGACTATGCCTTACCAATCACAGTATTTCCTAATTCCTGTATGACAGTTAGCTGGCTAAACACTAAAGTGAGCTTTCCCAAGAGTGAGGCATAATATATCCAGAAAAAAACAAGTACATTAGTCAGTTAATGAAAATAGGTGAATAACAACAAAACATATGACCTATACAGGACAGTGAGAAAAACAAAAAAAGGAAACTGCAAGAAAATGTGTTATTCATGAAAGAAAAGGAGATTCCAGTAAAAATCCAAAGCCGCATGGCTGACCAGCATGAGATAAGGGAAATTTGCAACTACATCAGGAGATGGGCAGTGCTGCATTAGAAGTGAAAATTAACCAGATGCATGCAAGTCTTTAAAATCAGTGGCATTTTGCATGAGTATATTAAAATCAACAACAAAAAAATATTAGAGTTGGAAGAAGCAGTGCATCAGCACAAGAGTGAAGTAATGCAGGTCCAGAAAACAGAAATGAAGGAGAAATTTACAGAATATGTAACAATGCAAAACTTGCAAAGCTAACAGACTGGTCCAGGAGAGAAAGTCTAAGATTTACAGCAATTTCAAAGAAAAGCTAGGGGCAATACAGATTAAACAGACTCACAGAGTATTTTTTTCCAACAATTCGATACAGGAAGATCCCATGACCAATATTAATCAAACTACAATCATATCAACAAAAGAAGAATACCTTTTTGAAATTGTGCAGAAAGGAGCCTCTTTGAAGCTGGGTGAAACTGAAGAAGATATGCTTGCTCAAGGTCATTGTAGCAGGGTGGACAGAGCAATAATAATGTGACCCATAGAAGAGCTGTTCCAGTATAAAGAGAGGAATCATGTGACAGACTTCCACTAGTGACAACATATAGATTCATAGATTGTTACTAGGCTAACAACCCAGGGGGCTTTCTAAGCATAGGCAAGTTTTTCCAAAAGAATAATAATGTCCTGTATCCAAATAGGACATTGAGGACCAGGCATTTATAAGCTACCTTAGGCCATAAGAGACATGGGTGCCAGGACCGGTGTAAATTTCTTTTTTCCCATCCACAGGTCTAGGTTACTCTTAAACTGGGGAATAGACAAACTCAGCTTCACATGAATGGAGAGTCTGTTCCATAGCAAGGACAGTCTCTGGGACACATATCTGCCTCTCCAGTATGTGCTGTTTAAGTCACAGACAAAATTCAGGTCCTTAGACCTTGTATTTCTGGTACCATTTCACTTAAAATATGTAAGAGATTCATAAGTGTGGAGCTTACAGATGCCTTGTAAGCCAGACATAGATCACCCCACTCAGCAATCTATATGAAACTGAGTAGAGGGAAAGGGATTTAAAGCACTCTGCATAATGCAGGTTTGTTACGCCTTGTATTATTTCTGTAAGGAACCTCTGAGGTCGCTCTAGTTGTTGCATATTCTTGGTCAGAAATTACCGAATGGGGCATTGTACTCTATGATTGGTCTGGTAAGGGCAAACTACAGTGGGACCATGACCTCTTTGGACTTACATGCCACACATTTACTTATAAGTTGCACAACATAAAAGGATTTCCTCACCAATGTGGCCAGTATATCATCAAGAAGTGAAAAAAAATACAAAATCGTAATGGACCTCCAACCAATGTTCAGTGATAATGTCATTTAAACAGCCACCAAATGTAAAGAATCTTCTTGTGACAAGCACACATAGGTGATAAAATAACATAGCCTAAAATAGCACAAAACCCTACAACCATCCAAAGGGCAAAACAAGTCAGATGATTTTTCAATCTGGCCAATATGTGTCAACTGGTTCACTGGCTACTTTGCCCACCTTTGTCTGGCATAGTCCTCCTCGGCTGCCAGTTGTTCCACAGCCTCTTCAATGGTCTTGTTGTCCACTGCCTGGTCTGGGTGGACAAACCTCTTCTGCCTCAGCAGGTTTTGCAGCACTGTGGTGAGTTCATACAGACAGGTCCAAGGCACTTTCAGAAGATGTGTGTGTTCATTCCATGCTTGCCTCTGTCCACAGGAGTGCCCTATCTGGGAAAGGTCATAGGCACTCTCGAGAACTTGCCTAGAAGATGGCATGCTGCATGAATGTGAGCCTTTGTGGACATTTATGTTATGGCCAAAACAGTTTTATAGAGTAGTAAATGCTGGAAATAGATCAGCTAAGAGCAAAGTTAGAATGCTCAGACTTACCTCACAAAGTAGAACATGTCTCCTGATGAACATAATCTGCACACCTGGGTCAGTAAATTGGTAGACTGCATGCTGGTAATCTTCTTGGTGCTATGAGGCTTTTGGCCAAAGACAGGCTTTATATCATGTACATTTCAGCCTCTGAGTGTGGTACTTATGCTAATGAGGCACCAAGTCATGAATGTTACTGAAGCACTCTATCTACACCTTCTGCATCTAAGTCTAGCCTGTTAAAAGGCTCCAAGGTTTTGTGTCCTGGCATGAAAAGCTACGGAGTGTAATGAACATGTATGGGCAGGTCAGTTACCCTTACAAGTACATCCTGCAACATATGTTATTGTTGTAGACAATGAAGATGCTAAACAGCAAATCTGCTCTCATAGTTATACGTGATGCATATAGTTCACATGCCATTTTTACACCATTATACCACCCTGACACACCAGCATTTTCAACACTATATTATGGAAACCCTGCCACAGGAAGTGTTACTAAGATGCCCTGTGTTGAGTGACTCATACTGAATGGGAGTGACTGCAAGAGGCCTATCAAGAGCGTATGGAATATGTCCTAGTGAATGACCATAGCTTCTAAGGCAACTGGTTGTGACAAGTGTCCCAGTGGTACAGTAAGCAGGGTGTCCTATGGTTACAGTAAGTAAAGTGTCACAGTGGTATGGTATGGTAAGCAGGGTGCTCAAGTGGTACAGAAGGAGGGTATACCAGTGGTATGGTAAGCAGAGTGTCCCAGTGATACAGTAAGTAGGGTGTCCTTGTGGTATAGTGTGCAGGGTGTCCCAGAGGTACAGTAAGCAGGGTGTCACAGTGGTACAGTCAGCAGGGTGTGTGACACTGGCACCCCATCCATCTGGAATTTTGTAACTAATTCTATGTCACTTGTGAATATTGATATGATTTATACAGAACTGTATGTTATGTACTGAGCTTCAAAAATGTAACCACAACATACCCTGCTGGAACATAGAAGATTAACTTGCAAAGCTGGGCCATAAAAAAAAGATGTTATCTCTCAGTTTCAGTTCAAAAGCAGACACAATGTCTAGAACTACAAGTTTTTCTATTGTCTTGAAAGAAAAATAATTACTAGGTTTCAAATGTAAAACAAAACTGTTTTATTGTTTTAAGACTTCCAGGTTCTGCAAACTTCTGAGAGATATGTACTTCTCACACAGAGATGTTAAAATTCTGTTGGCATCTGTTTTGCCTGAGAACTAAAGTCAGGTGAAAAAGAGTGATGTCATCCAAGCTAATCCAGCAGTAATATTTATTATTCATTTAAGAACTCTCTCAGAGAGAGAGACTGGGCATTTTTTGCATTTTATCTTGGACCTAGCAAGATCATCCACTCATCATCACCATCTGCATTTGCCTTGCTAATAGTAAGTAACTAGAGTACAGTAATATTTTTTAGATACAGATACAAATATAATAAAGGTTGGTTTAGATGTTTTCTGTATTTATTTGAGACTGTCCTGCAGTGTTGTTTTAAAATATTTCGTGTGATTCTGAACTCTAAAGTAACTGTGTTTTTTAAGTATTGTTTTGTTCTTTTATTATTTATTATTAAATATATTTAAACCTTTTAATTGTGGTTGGTTTGTTTAGATATTTTTAAGATCTTAGGGTGCTTGCATATGTATTTGGTGACACTGTACAGGCCACTACTAAATAGCCTTGCAAGTCTTGGTCAAAACTACCATTTGGATAATAGTAACATTACAGAGTAGGATCAGACACCCTTTGTAAGTAGTAGCTGATAAGTAAGGGTGGCTGGTTGCAGTTGGTACTACCTGATAGTCTGGGCAGAAGAGGGCATAGCTAGTAAACCTGTGCCAGCTTTCCCCAGGTGTGTGTGTGTGTGTGTGTGTGTGTGTGTGTGTGTGTGTGTGTGTGTGTGTGTGTGTGTGTGTGTGTGTGTGTTTGTGTCAGCTACTTGAGCAGGGACATAAGCACTGGTTGGGCAGAGAGGGTGCTGGAGGTCTTAGCTTGGCCACTCTGCTGAGATCTCAACCCTATAGCTGTGCCAGTGGGGAGTCTTATTAGGGATCTGGAGAAAGATGGAGAAAACAGCCTCATACTGACTGTGATCTCTGTGTTATCTTAAGGGAAACTGCACTTTACTGTGTGTGTACTTGTCATCCTGCCATTGTGTACATCCCTCACTGTTGCTAGTGGTGAGGATTGAGGCTCCTTGATTACTGGGCCAGTGTGCACATCACATATTAATTGTTTGGCAGCGATGGGATATCCACATCACATATTAATTAGTTGACTGTTGTGAGATAGCCACATCACATATTAAGTGGTTTGTAGTGGTGTGGATATTGAATTCCTGTAGCCTGTGTACAGTGGTCACTGAAGGTGCTTGTAGTCTCAATCAGCCATGCATGGAATATGTCCTAGTGAATGACCATGACTTCTAAGGCAACTGGTTGTGACAAGTGTCCCGGTGGTACAGTAAGCAGGGTGTCCTATGGTTACAGTAAGTGGAGTGTCACAGTGGTATGGTGTGTTAAGCAGGGTGTCCAAGTGGTACAGAAGGAGGGTATACCAGTGATACGGTAAGCAGAGTTTCCCAGTGATACAGTAAGTAGGGTATCCCTGTGGTATAGTGTGCAGGGTGTCCCAGAGGTACAGTTAGCAGGGTATCCCATTGGTACAGTCCACAGGGTATGTTACACTGCCAGCCCAGCTATCTGGAATTTTGTAAATAATTCTATGTCATTTGTGAATATTGATATGATTTATACAGAACTGTATGTTATGTGCCGAGCTTCAAGAATGTAACCACAGCATACCCTGCTGGAACATAGAAGATTAACTTGCAAAGCTGGGCCATAAACATAAGATGTTATCTCTCAGTTTCAGTTCAATAGCAGACACAGTGTCTAGAACTAGAAGTTTTTCTATTGTCTTGAAAGAAAAATAATTACTAGGTTTCAAATATAAAACTGTTTTATTGTTTTAAGACTTCCAAGTTCTGCAAACCTCTGAGATATATCTACTTCTCACACAGAGATGTTAAAATTCTGTTAGCATCTGTTTTGCCTGAGAACTGAAGTCAGGTGAAAAAGAGTGATGTCATCCAAGCTAACCCAGCAGTAATATTTATTGTTAATTTAAGAACTCTCTCAGAGAGAGAGACTGGGCATTTTTTGTATTTTGTCTTGGACCTAGCAAGATCATCTAATCATCATCACCATCTGCATTTGCCTTGCTAATAGTAAGTGACTAGGGTACAGTAATTTATTTTAGATATAGATAGGAATATAGTAAAGGTTAGTTTAGATGTTTTCCGTATTTATTTGAGACTGTCCTGCAATGTTGTTTTAAAATATTTCCTGTGATTCTGAACTCTGAAGTAACTGTGTTTGTTTTCTGAGTATTGCCTTGTTCTTTTATTATTTATTATTAAATATATTTAAACCATTTAATTGTGGTTGGTTTGTTCAGATATATTTAAGCTCTTAGAGTACTTGCATATGTATTTGGTGACTCTGTACAGGCCACTTCTAAATAGCCTTGCAAGTCTTGGTCAAAACTACCATTTGGATAATAGTAACATTACAGAGTAGGATCGGATACCCTTTGTAAGTAGTAGCTGATATGTAAGGGGGGCTGGTGGCAGCTGGTACTACCTGATAGTTTGGGCAGAAGGGGAATAGCTAGTAAACCTGTGCCAGCCTTCCCCAGGTGTGTGTTTGTGTGTGTGTTTGTGTGTGTGTCTGTGTGTGTGTGTGTGTGTGTGTGTGTGTGTGTGTGTGTGTGTGTGTGTGTGTGCATGTGTGTGTGTGTGTGTGTGTGTGTGTGTGTGTGTGTGTGTGTGTGTGTGTGTGTGTGTATAAATCAAATCTCAAAGTGTGTGTGTGTGTGTGTGTGTGTGTGTGTGTGTGTGTGTGTGTGTGTGTGTGTGTGTGTGTGTGTGTGTGTGTGTGTGTGAGCTACTTGAGCAGGGACACAAAGCACTAATTTGGGCAGAGAGGGTGCTGGAGGTCTTAGCTTGGCCACTCTGCTGAGATCTCAACCCTATAGCTGTGCCAATGGGGAGTCTTATTAGGGATCTGGAGAAAGAGGGAGAAAACAGCCCCAGGTTGACTGTGATCTCTCTGTGCTCTTAAGGGAAATTGCACTTTACTGTATGTGTACTTGCCATCCTCCCATTGTGTACATCCCTCACTGTTGCCAGTGGTGAGGATTGAGGCTCCTTGATTACTGGGTCAGTGCGGTGGTATCACATATTAATTGGTTGACAGTGATGGGATATCCACATCACATATTAATTGGTTGACTGTGGTGAGATAGCCACATCACATATTACTTGGTTTGTAGTGGTGTGGATATTTAATTCATGTAGCATGTGTACAGTGGTCACTGAAGGTGCTCATACTCTCAATCAGCCATGCAATGAATATTCAGAGTTCATATCACAATTGTATTATTTTTGTTAGCTTAGTTAGTCAGGGAGATCAGGCAAGCATGTCAGCAGAGGAGTATGGCAAGCTGAGAAGGAGCTGATTGGCTGAGATGTGCCAGGCTAAAGGACTGGTGCATGCCAACCTGACTAAGGCAGACATGATTGCAGCTTTAGACACAGCTGCCTCACAGAATAGCAACCAGGAGGACAATTAGACTGGTCTTGGAGATGTACAACTCTCAGAAAATGGACAGCTCAGCCTTTCCACAGAGGACTTAAAAAAATCCATCTAGAGTTAAAGAGACTTGAGCTAGAGGCCAAGCATTTGGAAATAGAAGCAGCAGAGAAACTGAGACATCTTGAGGCTGAGGAAAATGAGAAACTGAGATGTCTAGAGACTGAGGAGAAAGAGAGGCAAAGGCAACATGAGAATGAGATGCTGACTCTTCGACAGAGTCATGGAGGTAATGGGGAAGGGAGTAATCAAACCCCAAAAGCAACAAAGGTCAGTAAATTTCTTCCACAATTTACAGAGGGGATAATTTTGATAGTTTCATTCATATGTTTGCAAGGGTATGTAAGAAGTATAATGTTGACCAAGGTCTCTGGGTACAGTTCCTGACCCCCCTACTCCTGGGTAAAACTGTAACTGTTATTTCTAAACTGTCTGATACTGATTGTTTAAATTATAATGTTGTAAAGAACTGTCTTTTAGAAAGTTTTAAGTTAATACCTTAAGGAAAAATTTTCATGAGCATAGATGCAAGGCAGATGAAAGTATTTGTGTGAATATGTTGATGAACTAAGCACTTATTTTCATAGGTGGCTGAGTGGATGTCAGGTCACCACCTTTGAAGGGCTGGCAGATCTTTTGGTGAGGGAACAAGCCCTTAGCACTTTGTCTGAAGACATGAGAATCTGGTTAATTGATAGACAATGCACTACTGCAAATGAGTTGGGGAAGAAGGGAAACCTATACCTAGCAAGCAGGGTATCACTGCACAGGAAAGGGGCACCCATTGCTGCTTATGGGTCTAAGGGAACCAGTGGTGGGTAGCCCAAACTGCACCAGTAGAGTCAGGCAGTAGCAAGGGAAGCCATTAGGTCAGGTACACATCCAGGACCAAGGGTTAAATGTTCTAAATGCAACCAGTGGGACCATGTAGCATACAGATGTCCACAGAGGCAAAGTGGGGAGCAAAAGGTGGGAGAGCCAGTAAGTGGGAATGACAAAATGCCAAGAGTAGGTTGTCTCGTGACAACATGTGTACCAAACTGTCACAATAGGTTATATCCTATCTTAGTGAATGGGAAAGAGGCCATTGCAAAGAGAGACACAGACTCTGACCTAAGCATTGTGAAGCCTGCAATGGTTAAAGTGGAGCACTACTTGCTTGAGAAGTCTACTCCAGTCAGACCTTTAAGGAAGCCAGCAAATAGGTGTGTCTGAGGATATCTCTGCAGATGTCCTAATAGGGAATGATTTTGATAATACAGTACAGTGTGTGCATGCAGTTGCACACAGTCAGGCTTGGAGACAAGCATGTGGGTCTGGTAGCCTGGGGGAGAGCCAGACAGACCACGCACTTGCAGCCAGGACTGGTGAGGTTGTTACTTCAGGGAGGGAGGTACCCTGTAGCGGTGTGACTGAAGGTGAGCCACAGCTGCTTGTGGCTACTGATATTCCCTTGGACAGAGTGACTACAAGGGCAGAGGTAAGTAGTACCCAATCTGATAGACATACACCGCTGTCAGAGGATAGCAGACTTCCTGTGGAAGGGGAGCTGGGAATGGTCCCAAAGAGAGAGTTGAGACAGGCTCAGCTCTCAGACCCTACATTACAAGGCTTGAGGGAGGTAGCTGGTCAGGCACCTGATTCTCAAGGGAAGGGAGAATCTGTATACTGGGACAAAGGGTTACTGTACAGAGAGTGGACCCCTGAGGAAGGGCTAGAGGGTGAGATAATACAGCAGTTGGTAATGCCCAGACCCTACCATCTGGCACTTCTAGCCATAGCCCATGATATTTCCTATGCAGATCATATGGGCATAAAATGTACAAAGAGACATATTATACAGAATTTTTATTGGCCTGAGATTTCTAGAGATGTAACAGGGTACTGCAGGACCTGTGAGCAGTGCCAAAAGGTAGGCAAGGTAGGAGAAAAGGTGCAAGCTCCCTTGATGCCTTTGCCTGTGATTGAGGAGACATTTCATAGGGTAGCTATGGATATTGTGGGGCCTCTGAATACCCCAGGCTCCATGGGGAAAAAGTATATTCTAGTGGTAGTAGATTATACTACCAGATACCCTGAAGCGGTGACTCTGTCCTCTATTGAGACAGAAAAGGTGGCAAATGCTTTTTTAGAAATTTTCAGCAGGGTAGATTTTCCAAAATAAATACTGACTGACAGACAGAGGTGTCAATTTCATGTCAGACCTGCTGGCTTGTCTGTGGGACCTCTATGGGGTGAAGCACCTAAGGACCATCCCCTACCACCCACAGACTAATGGCCTGGTGGAGAGGTTAAACTCTACACTCGAGGCCATGCTAGGGCATTTGCAGACCAGTTTTAGAGAGACTGGGACAAATATTTGCCCCATCTGTTGTTTACTTACCGAGAGGTGCCCCAGGAATCCACAGGTTTTTCATCCTTTGAGTTGCAGTATGGGCATAGGGTGAGGGGACCTCTAGATTTGATTCAAGATGAGTGGGAGAGTGAATGTGAATCCCACAAGGAGTCTGTCGTGGCATATGTCCTTAACCTCAGGACAAGGCTCAAGGAACTCATGGGCTTGGCCCAGGAGAACATGGCAGAAGCCCAACAGCAGAATAAGGTCCGATATGACAGGAATGCTTCAGCTAGAGAGTATGCTGTAGGGCAGCAGGTAATGGTTCACATTCCTGTCAGACACCACAAGCTGCAGGCAGCCTGGGAGTGACCCACAAGGTGGTCAGAATGGTCAGTGATGTTAGCTACATGGTATAACTGTTAGACAGGAGGCAGGGGCACAAACTGTACCATGTTAACATGATGAAACCTTACCATGATAGGGAGGACATTGTGCTAAGTATTTACAGTGGATGGCAGGAGGAGGAGTCTGAGGGGGGTCTGGTGACTGATCTCCTCAGTGAGGCTCAGACTGACACCTCAGTGGAAGGGGTAGCAATGTCCCAGCAGTTATCCCCTACTCAAGTTTGAGAAATCCAAGCAGTGTTACAGTAGTTTGGGATATGTTCACTGGGAAACCAGGGTGCACTCACCTGGTGCAGCACCATGTGGATATAGGACCCCAAAGGCCTATTAAGCAGGACCCTTATAGGGTGCCTGAGAGAGTCAAACAGACTCTGATGGAGGAGATGCAGGAAATGTTGGAAATAGGGGTAATTCAGGAGTCCAGCAGCCCCTGGGCCTCCCCAGTGATGTTGGTACCAAAGAAGGATGGCAGCCTCAGGTTCTGTGTGGACTACAGGAAATTAAATAGTCACACAGAGTCAGATGCTTACCCCATGCTTAGGACAGATGAAGCCTAGATTTTCCCCTTGCTTACCTAGATGATATTGCATCTACAGCCATTCCTTGCAAGAGCACCTTCAGCATGTCAGGGAGGTGCTGGGCAGACTACAGAGGGCAGGGTTGACCATTAAGCCCAGCAAATGTCAGGTGGGTATGGCAGTGGTCTCCTACCTGGGACATAGAGTGGAGAGTGGTAAGATCAGGCCAGAGCCTGCCAAACTGAGAGCCATTCAGGCATGGCCTTCCCCTGTTACCAAAAAGCAGGTGAGGGCATTTTTAGGGACAGCGGAGTACTACAGAAAGTTTGTTCCCACTTATAGTACCATGGCTGCTCCCATCACAGACCTGACTAGGACAATGGGCCAGATAAGGTAGCGTGGACTACAGCATGTGAGAAGGCATTCCAGAAGCTTAAAGAAGCTTTGGGAGGACCCCCTGTGTTAGTCAGTCCAGATTACAGCAAATAATTTGTTGTGCAGGTGGATGCTTTGAATCATGGGGTGGAGGCTGTATTTAGCCAGATTTCTTCAGAGGGAGAAGAGCACCCAGTGGTTTATCTCAGTCATATGCTCCAACCCAGGGAGGAATGCTATGCAGCTGTAGAAAAAGAATGTCTAGCCATATTGTTAGCACTACAGAAACTTCAGCCTTATCTGTATGGAAGGAAATTCACTTTAGTTACAGATCACAATCCCCTAACATGGTTACATCGAGCCAGCCAGCAAAATGCCAAGTTGCTAAGGTAGAGCGTAGGGTTGCAAGCATATGATATGACAGTGCAGCACCACAGTAGGGTTAGCAATGCCAATCCAGATGCGCTCTCAAGACAGCGAATGGGATAAGGTATTCCCAGATCGGCTCAACCCTCTCAAGAAACATTTCTCAAGGGTCACTTGAAAAACTAGCTTGAGTGTTCAGTGGAGAAGAAATGTGACACTACCAGCCCAGCTATTTGTTATTTTGTATAATTCTATGTCATTTGTGAATATTGATATGATTTATACAGAACTGTATGATATGTATTGAGCTTCAAGAATGTAACCAAAGCATACCCTGCTGGAACATTGAAAATTAACTTGCAAAGCAGGGCCTTAAACAAAAGATGTTATCTCTCAGTTTCAGTTCAATGGCAGACACAATTTCTAGAGCTAGAAGTTTTTCTATTGTCTTGAAAGAAAAATAATCACTAGGTTTCAAATGTAAAAGCATTTTATTGTTTTATGACTTCCAAGTTCTGCAAACTTCTGAGAGATATGTATGTCTCACAAAGAGATGTTAAAATTCTGTTAGTATCTGTTTAGCCTGGGAACTGAAGTCAGGTGAAAAAGAGTGCTGTCATCCAAGCTAACCCAGCAGTAATGTTTATTATTAATTTAAGAACTCTCTCAGATAGAGACTGGGCATTTTTGTATTTTGCCTTGGACCTTTGAATTGTGGCTGGTTTGTTTAGATAAATTTACAGTAAACAGGGTGTCCCTATGGAATAGTTAGCAGAGTGCCCCAGTGGTGCAGTCATCAGTGTGTCCCAGTAGTTACAGTAAGCAGGGTGTCTCTGTGGTGATAGGAAGCATGGTGTCCCAGTGGTACAGCAAGCAGGGTGTCCCAATGGTACAGTAAGCAGGGCTTCCCAGTGTTACAGTCATCAGACTAAGATCTTATTCTACCTGCTACATAAGGATCACCATGAACATTTGTTTGGGGACCCCTATGAGGGCTCCTGGCTTAAAGTGGATACCAGACACAGTCTTGCCAGAGCACTGTGTGATGTCACTGGCATACCCCTCTCTTGTGAGTAGACATACCCTGCTCTATTGACCAGTGGTGACTCACTAGAGCAGGGTATGCTGAACAATGAGACATGACAACACTACAGTGACCTACGGAGGCACTATCCTGACCTTCTTAGCCATTGGGTAGAAGAAGTCAGAGTAAAGATATCCAAGATGTATTGAAAGTATCTGGTCAGTCTACACACATGGGTACAGCTGTCCTTCACAGTACAGTAGGGCTGTATATATGTTACTGAATGCTGTATTTTCTTTTACAGCTCTGGAGGCCGTACAAAAGAATTATCTTCTAACTAAAGGAGGATGAAAAGGCTGTCTAGGCTCAGGGGTGGCTACTGCTTAATTTCTTGCTATAATTAAAATGTTTTAAGAATGTGTATTTCTTTATAAGGAATTTAACAGCATCATGCATGTGTGCCACCTTGGATGGATATGTATGAGTATGTTTACATGTGCAAGTATTCATACTGCAGTTTAGATGCTATTCAGAGTATGTATAATACAGTTAATCCATTTGTATGTGTGACCTTTGCATTTCGATTCCTGTATACCTGCAAGAGTTAGACAACAGGACAGATACAGACAGGCAGGTGGTCATAGACTCACCATATCATCCCAGCACTTTTTACATAGATTATTATCCCAGCCCACTACTGTCATAAGCACAGCTACATGTGCCCACCCTGTTAAGGTAGCAAATGATATCATGGCAACATTTTACATCATACACTCATGTTGTGTAGTCACATTGTAGGTTTAGCTTTATACAGCAGTACTTATACATGTCTATGATGTAATTCACTACCTGTTTCATAAATTAATTACACTATTATCTAAATGTTTCTTCTATCTCCTTCCTATTCTTCCCCTGTGTACATCCTTTCTTTTAAAATTATTTTATTTTTATTTTCTCTCTCTTCATTAATTTTTCCATTTTTATACAGCACGTGCAATGGCAGTGCCCATGGTACAGCAAGGTCTGTGGTCCACAGCAGGCCCAGCCAGCCCCTGTATCTTCCAAAGTCATATCCTGGGTGGTTTCAACAGTGGCTGTGGGGGAGGGACAGCCAAGGTATTGTGAATGTAAGACAATATTAGGTGGTATTGCTCTAAGACCAGCAACTTACACAACTGTAATATGTTCATCATTTCCACTGTTGTAGTAGCCTTTAGGCTATATGGGTTGATTTCCAATGGCTATCCAACCTAGCAGAAAGAAGGCTATGGATTCAGAAACCTCTGGTGAATGGTCCTGGAAAAGCAAGTCCTGGATCTAGACAAAAGAATCCAGTGTGTAATTCCTTTCACCTGTATATACAGAGGGCCACATAGCTGTTTCCAGAAAGCTTCTATTTCTTCCCATTTCCAATAGATCATCAAAGAAGATGAGGCCTTCAGACAGCAAGCCTTTATACTGCTTTGAACTGGTAAATAATGATGGGTACAACAAAAGGCAATAGCCAAGGACATCCAAGTGGAAATTGTCTGTTTGGCATTGATTCTCCCTTCTTAGTCCCAACATCAGCAATAAATAGCTGATTAGCTTTATTAATGGACTTGGTTCTTTCAAGATAATATATGGGCTGATTATGCATGTCCAAAGTATTTGGAACCTGTTCTCCATGGTTCTAAGGTTAGGGATAGAACACTGGGGCATTGATGGCCTGATTCAAAGAAACTCTGAAGCAACCTTGGGTAAGAATCAGGGATTTGTTCTTACAGATACCCTATCTCAAATGCAGATCAGATAGAGTTTACCCACCAAGGGAGTCTGCATCTCAGATATCATCTTGCATTTGTCAGAGTAAAGAAAAGGACAGTTTTCCATGTAATGAACTTTAAATCTTCTGGATGTGCAGGTTCTGATGGAGATGTGGCCAGCTTTTCCAACAAACCTTTAAGATCCCAGGAAGAAGCAACCTGTTTGCAAGGGGATCTCAGACGAAACACTCTTATCAGAAAGTGTTTTATTAATAAAACATTGAAGCGAGAGAAGAATCCATGGGCAGACATGCTGAAGTGGCCACAAGATGTACCTTCACAAAGTACTACAAAGGCAGAGGATAGGAACTCAGACAGATATTTGAGTACCAGTGGTACAATTCTGGACCTGGATATTGTTGTCTAGATGTGAAATGGTAGTAATGTATTTATTTGTTGGGAGTTTTTATGAATTTTTATTAAATAACATATATTTCTATTAAGATGAAATAAATGGAATACGTTGAGACACTGATGGACGGAATACATTGATGGAAATAATATCGTGGTCAAGAGCTTCTAGTAGTATATTTTTGGTGGTTGTATGTGAATGGAATGGGGGTTGCATTGCTTTGCTGTGCCCTGGCTTGCACACTGACACCACATGGATTTGCAGTGTGTGGGCTTTGTGGGTGCAGCACTCCACTTGTTATTGCGATGCTCAAAAATGTGTTTAGTTGTTTTATTTAGCTAGAGTTTGAACTGATGCTAAACCAATAATATTAGTTGTTTTGTCCAGGTGTTGAACCCTGCACCTTGTATCTGTGGGGATGGAGCAGTAACCATTGTGCCAATTTTCAATATGATCTTTTGACCTGATTGTAGTAAATTACATAGATGGGTGTATATTTAAATGAAGTGCCAACAGCTGTTTTGCTATTGGATTTTGAAGAGAACACCAATTGTTTATTGGTTGTTAGCTAGTTTCTCCCTTGGACACATATTGTTACTGCATATTTATGACAGTGAATTTTATTGGTGTATGAATGAACTCCTATATCTTTATTGGCTGTTAACCTGATTCTAGAGCTGTCATAATGTGTAAAAGATATTGTTTTTTGATGTTATTTTATTGGATGTTCAGTCAATGTCTAGTAACATGACTTGGTCAATTATATTTTTAAATTTCTATATAACAAGATGATTTACTAGGTTCTGAAATGGTCTGTAGAAGTGGTATTTTGGTGCCATGAAAGCGCTAACCTTTTTATTTTTTACATCAATAAATTTACGTGTGGTACTTAGCCGTGGTGGTCGGAGCCTGAAATTTTTTCTCTCAGTAGGAAAACTCACCTTGTGATAACCTGTTCTTTTTGCAATTTTCACACCTCTGTCATTAAGACATCAGTTCTGAGTGACTTACCCTTCTGCCATTCTATTCCAGGCTACTTCTGCCTCCTTCCCAGTTATCCTCATTTCCAAACTTTCAGTATTCTGTAATTCCAACGTCCTAGGCAACCTCTGCTTCCCTCCTCCCTCTCTATCTCTTTCCTCTTCTTTTTCCTCTCCCATATCTTCAGTTTCATAAATTTGAAATCCCACTAAAATATCCCCTAACTTTACTATCAGCCTATCCTTTTCCCAGTCACTCAGTTCATACCCTCCTCACTACCTTCTACTGCCTTAATCTTACAGCCAACACCTTAGCCATTTTTAGATTTACTTTAAAGTAAAACTTTCCACATTTATTTATTTACTCCACATCCTTTCGTCTTCCTTCTCACTCTGTTGGAATCCCATTTTCCTTCTCCTCAGTCTCTTTGCAGGTGTACAAATTCTTCTTTCTAATTGCTTTCTGTCTGTTTCTTCTGCTTTATTCCTCTTTCTGATAACTCTGTATCTTTACTTAACCACTGATTTAATTCTCTCCCAGTCCTGTCCCACTGCCACATTACTCTATTCTAGTGCTGTGCTAATTAGTTCTCCTGACTCATTTGTCTTTTTCTCCTTTCTCCAACCAGTATACGCAAACTCTCCAGCACTTCAGCAATCATATCTCTGACCCTCCAACCAGTTTGTCCCCAATCATAGCATGGTCTGTGGATGTAATTGGATCTATGGTCACCTCTCCTACACAATCTATATACACCCTTGTTATATCACTCCTATTGATTCTTGACCAAGTGCCATGAATTGAAAAACAATAAGTAAACTTCGCTCCCCCTTCAGTTTCCATAGCCAGTTTGTCTTGTATCACCCCATCCAATTACTCTTAAAAATTCTCTCAGGAATCTCCCTTCCTTCATTAACCACTTTAGCCTCAGCCCTGAGAATCCACTTCCTCCCTTTGCAATCCTACATTCAGTCTCCTGTACATATTCCAACTCCTTTCTGAAATCTCATAATTTCCCCTAACCCCCCCCCCCCCGAGTTCTTCTACTCCAGCCATTGGTAGGATGTGCACTGCCACTAATGTAATAATTCTCCCCTGTATCTTTCCTTTAGGCCCCATCTATCTACCTTTCTTATCCTCTTTTCTGTCCTCCAATTTGAATAAGAGAGCCCTCATTACCCAAACTGCAATGCCTCTTATTTATTTATTTCACCATGTGGAGCCAGTTACCACATTAACCCCCACCTTTTCCCAACTGATTATATTCATGTACCTCTAAATGAGTCTCTGTATGATGGCCCTGTTTGTGTCTGTGCTTTCCTTAATTGCCCCAGTACTTTGTCTCCCTCAGTGCTGTTCACTACTGTTAACATGACACATTTTAATATTCAGTAACACTTCTGCCATCATCTTAACTTTCCATCTATCCTTTGTTTCCTACTCCTGTTTGAAATTTCTTTCTTTTCTTTTCCTATTTTTCCCTCCTTAAATATTACTTTCTTACCCCATCATCTTCCTTCTTCCACTCTTTGTACCCCTGTAGACCCCCTTTCTGCAATATTTCCCTTCCTCATTTAACAGCTATGTACATCTGTTTAAAAACTGATTCCCAGATCAGAATGAATGTCACACTATAACACTCATTACGCACTGGCACCATTGGTGCTGTTATAACTATAACTGTGTTATATGCCTACCCACGACCTGCAGGCTACTCCTCCTACCCTTCCTCACCTCTTCTCTACTCTCTTTATTTCCTTTCTTAAAATCACTCCTGTCACTGTTCTTCACCCTCTTATCTAGTCACTTCCTTACTTGATACTCACCTTAATATTTTCCCTTTACTGTCCTTGTAACTTTTGTCCCATCCATCACCCTTCAGTCTCCTTTCCATGTTACTTTCCCTCTTCATTATAAATTTGCCCACCCCTCTTCCTTATCTCTGGTCATTATATTCAAAATATCCCCACTTTCATCACTTTTTGAAACATATGACAGCCACTTCCTCTAATCCACCTTTGGCCCTTCCTATTCCTGTTTGTTTTATCAACTACTAGCTATAATGCTCCTTGGGTATTCCTCAGCCCTTGTATGTTAATTCATGACTCTCAATAACTTGATTGTTCACACATTCACTACTAACGTTTCCTGCTATCGTATCCCCTTTAATAAATGACAATTCTTTTAATCATTCCCCAGCCTGTAGTCATTCTACACTGTGCTGTCTATAACAATCTTTCTTCCTTTTATCTTCACTCTTACTTTCCTCCTCCAATACTCCTTTGTGTCTTACTCCTATTGCCTATTCTTCTCCATTCTCCGATTGCTACTTGCCATTAACCGATTTTTCCTGTGGTCCTTTGCTCATATTGGGATTTACTGGTTTTCTAATAAAATTCAAACCATGGCTGGAGCTATAAGTCATCTCCTTCAAATCTTTCTGGTACCCCTGTTAGTGTTTTATACATATGAGTGTGTGTGTGTGTGTGTGTATATGTATGTATATATATATATATATATATATATATATATATATATATATATATATATATATATATATATATATATATATGTGTGTGTGTGTGTGTATATATATATATATATCTATATATATTTATATATATATATATATATATATATAATTTATTTATTTTTTATTGCCATGCTCGATCTTCACCATTCATTGCCATCCCTTCTAAACAATACAGCCTTGCTTCAGATGACTCAGTGCACACTCTCAATTCTTCATTTTCAGCCAATAAGTCTTGCAACACAGTCAAATGTTCATTTAAACCATTTAAACCTCCTCCTGTTTGTTGTCCTGCACCCGGAGGTTATCCATCAAGGTCTTCTTTATCTCCCGCCATATTGTTTCCAAAGTAATTTGCTTGCATATGTGTTCATCATTGGCCATCTGTCCCATTACCACCATGCCCCAATCTTCCTGCTGCCTACCTTTATGGGCTTTATGGGTCAGTCACTTTACAAATGCCTCTTTTCTCACAAAAACTATTTCTCACTGGCTTTTGGCTGTAAATTTTCACCTTATTCTTATGTCTTCACTGGAGGACTGCATGGACCAATGTGACTAGTGCAACTCCATCTTAAACTTTTCCTTATAGTTAAGAATTCTATATGCCAAAGTGGAAGAATACGAAATTCTAATACTAAATTTGTCCCAAAACATTCTCCTGTATATAGCCACAAGGGAAAGGTGTGGATGATAACAGTAACCTGTTATCCATCTGCTTTTATGGGGACAGAAGATTGTGAATCAGGGATGTTACAGGCACCAGAATACAATACAAATGATGCCTATGAAGTCTGTATAATGGACCTTTTCTCCTCAGGCCTTCTCTAAAAAAGGCCACTGCTCAGTCTGTCTTTCCCTGTAAACAAATGCCAGTAAGTAAATAAATAAATAATATAATATAATGTAATATACCTCCTCCAAGGCTGGCACTAGAGTAAGAAAAAGCATAGGATGAGGTAAATGCACTTCCAACATATTAAAAAATCTCTTTAGTACAGGGAGAACATCTGTTAGTTCCCATAAAAACACCTAATTCATCCTGGCAATAATGAAAAGAGAAACTGTCTTCTGCAGAGGTTGTGAGAAGCAGTTTTCCTTAGCATTAGAATGTTGGACTGGAGAATCAGTAACAGACGAAGCTCTGTCTCTGTCTGTTGAAACCCATCCGACTTGTCTTCCTCAGGGATATTTTGACTGACTAGCTTAACAGGTGCTGAAGGCTGTATATAAGGACTGATTCAAACAACTTCTTAGCTATAGATAACATGTCTTTAGGTGAACAACTTTAAAGCTTTGCATTTTCTTAACAACTATCTACTGTGACTGACTAGAACGAAATCTGTACCCCTTCAAGAGGTCTCATCTATTGGACACATCCAGTAGCATCCTTCAGTGAAACTCTGTGTTCTAGTAAAGATGGTTCTTCCATGCCCATATCAGACACTGGAACAGCCGAAGAGGATATAGCTGATCCCCAGTTTATGTTGGCCAAAATGACTACCCCAGAGGAAGCCGGAGATGTAAGAGAGTGGTCAGAGGAATAACAAATGGCCACTGAAAGTTCACTGGCTGAGGTGCACATTGAGCCTACATCAGCAAGGGTACCCTGGTAAGTTATTTTTTTCTTCCCAGTTACTGTGGAAGTTGGACTAACAGGAGCAAGGAAGTATGCATGTTGTGACTAAGGAGAATGTGTCAGATGCAACCAGAATTGCTGGAATGAGTGGTTCAGAGGCAAGGACATCAGGAGACATACTACTGTACTCACTTCAGCACAGTTATTGTGGATGGGGTAACACCAGGCAGGTATTAGGTTCCAGGAAGAATGCTAAAAGTTAGTAAAATAATGAAAAGAAAATGATCATGTAGAACTTTCAAATGCCTTGATTGAGACTGCATAGTAAATGGCAGCTCATCTGGCAGGTGCAGGCTTGGCATCTTTTCACCCTAATGAGTTAATTGGTGATAAGTGCCGAATTAACACAGCTGGGAAGATAATGGAAAGGTGTGTGAAATTTGACTGCCTCTCTGGTTCTTTCATGAGGGAGTGGAGGAGCGTATCTATGTTAGCAGCAGCTGCACATGCGCCTGTAGCTAGGGAGAGTTGTTGATGACCAGCTTTGTTTTTATAAGACTTTAAATATACTTTGGCATCAGCAGATTTCCACAGAATAAAAATATTCTATAGTGCCTGTACTGATTGGTGGTGCTGAATTGGTCACAAGACAGTTTTTTTTTTTTTTTTTAAATTCACAGTAGCTTGTTTCTCTATTAATATTATAATTGATTTGGCTAGTTCTTCTGCTGGGGCCTGCAGGTGATCTTGCTTGCAGTGTGGCTCTTAATATTTTATTTGTTTGTGTCTTTCGGCTTTTCCCAGTTAACGGTTGCCACAGCAGAACTTCGGTCCGCTAATGATTGGCAGTAGAGTTTTACGTGCTGGCTTGCCGAACTTAACGCACAACCTTCAATGAAGGAACGCCCATTCACGCATGTCGCCACACAGAAGACGCTCTAACTGAGAATCAAACGGGCGACGTCTAACTGTGAGGTGACAACGCTACCGCAGCAGCACCACCGCAGTCATTTTATATTTTTTTTTATTTAAAAAAGAAAAAAAAAACATTTTACCTTGTTTTGTCATGTGGAATTCATTGGGTCAAGCAACAAGAGTGAGTAGCAGTGGTTTCACTGAACTGCCCTGGATTCTTTTGTTCACTTTCTGGATTAAGAGAGATTCCTTATAAAACTGTAATGTTTCACCTTTTTTACAAGTTGGTAAACTAAAGAAGCATAAAACTGTGCTCTTTTTTAACAACTTGGCAATGGCGTTTATTTAAATAAAGAAATATAGGAATGTGTTTTGTCATATCAGGATAAACTTATTTTCAGGTAAGGCTTAGGTTAGAGTAAGTGATGTAATTGTAAACAGTCTTTTTTACACTGATTCAGTGCAAGTAAAACAGTACGGCAATATGCTACATTTTCTAGCACGTTCATTGTAAAATTTGTTGCTTTTTGTCAAGCAGTTATCTATTCATTTTTTATAAGTTGGCACTTTTAATATGATTAGTCAATGTAGCAGATAAATCAGTGTAACAATATCCTTGGTTTTGCATCATGTTTTGGTCCTGTTCCTTGTAAAAAAGCATGGCCTTCTGTCAGACTGATGGAGATAGTAATACTCTCACAGATATCTGAGTTTCAGATTTCATAACCTTCAGAAAATGTATTGTAATGCAAAACTTATTCAGCATGGAAGCTAAGAATTCTATCTCAAATGTTTCTTGATTTTGAAACTTTGCCCTGCATTACTATTTGGGTTTTGTCCTATAGCTTTCAACTGTCCAAAAAAAAAAAGAGATTTAATATGGTGCAATGGTACTGATATATTAACCCAACCAGGAGCCAAATATTTCATAATTAGCCCAATTACTGCTTTCTGTTGGAAAGATTACATCCTATCCAATAAAGTTATACTTTGGTAGATGTATATATATTTTGGAAATGTAATTTGCATAACACATTAAACAAATGTATTTGGTTACCAAAAAAAAAAGATAGTGCGACAGTTTCTGAAACAAGAAGAAGCGGCCATGTTAATTTTATGTAAAGTAGCAATTCTGTCGCCAAACTATGCCCACTTGGTTGGGTTAATACCTCCTGCACAGCATTACCAATTCCATCGCCAAAGTAGGCCAACCTGTTTGGGTTAATACCTCCTGCACAGCACATCACATCTGTATGAACTGAAGCCAGTATTCATACACAGTTTCAGCAATGTGACTACTACTGTATATTACATACGTTACCGCATGAGTTAAATGCTACAGTTGCATCACCCTCCTTGATAAGAAGCATAACAACATTTAAAAATCATTACATTTGTAATGTTGACAGCCATGTTCTTTTAAATAGCCATATTTGTAAGCATATTTTGTGTTCTCTGACACTTCCACAGTGAGAGTGGCAGAACACATAAATGAAGTGGCTATTATTTTCTCTGTTTTACTAACTTAAGTTGTATAGTAATAAATTTAAGACAGTCAGTTAACGCATCTTTTTACTAAATTCACATTATTTGTAGAATTATGAAATATTTGGATCCTGCTTGGTTTAATACTTATGAAGCATTTGGCTCCTGGTTGGGTTAATATGTAAGTACTGGTGTAATATTTATGGAAAGGAGAAAGTAAAACTTTGCCTCATATTTTGGTCTGTTTGTAAAATGTGTGGTTTTCTGGCAAAGTGTTCAAGATTGAACTATTGACTAAATAATGATAGACAATAGAGTATCAGAGTTCATATCCTTCAAAAACATGCTAATGCAAAACCTGTTTTCCTAGCAAGTGTAGTATATAAGGTCCCTGTTTAACATCTGTTCCCAATAGTGTACATTTGCCCTCCCATTTTTTCCCTTTGTCCCACAGTTCCCAGAGACCCCTAATATGCAGAATGTCACTGTGCAATAAATTTCTGAAATGTTTCCCCTATCTATGAGGGTCAGTGGTGCTAAACTGGGGGCGAATATGCAGTTACCCTTCCATTTGTACTTACTCTATCCAAATGTAATTTGGACAAATGGATGGGTAACTGCATATTTATCCCCAGTTTAGTACCACTGACCCTCATATATAGGGGAAATATTTAATTACCCCAACATATATTTGTTTAGGCCCTCTTTGGATATTCATATCCAATAATTACAATGGGAATGCAAGGTTAAGCTTCTTAACCTCATACATCAGTAGCTTAGTGGATGCTTACAAACCTTTGTTCATCATGTTGCTATAATGGTCATGAAATCCTTTTATCTGGAATAGCTTACTACAGAGTCTATTTACAGAGTACTGCTTTATGTGGAGTGAAAGACTTCAGTAGGAGTGGTATTCTCTGCGATAAACATCTATCCATATGGGTTTACTTCTAGTTTCATGATTTTGTCTGCAATGCCTGAATGGAGAGTAGTATTAAGTGCTTTGGCCAGGTGAAGATAGGCATTGTGTATGTTTTGCTCTTGTCCACATTTTTGGTGACTTTATCAAAAAAAGCCCACCAGGTTGAGTAGATACAATCTGCCTTTAATGAAACCAAACTGTGCTGGACCCAAAATCTAAATGTTTAGTTTATATTTTTTATAATATTTACAATAATTATTTTTCATGACTTTACATTCCAGGCTAGTCACACTTATGGGTCTGTAGTTACCTGATGGCCCAACCTTTCACAGAAGAATAACTGTTGCATTCCTCCATTCACTAGGCTTGAAGCCAGTCAGTCAGGAGACTAAGTTTGAAAACTGATTTTAATGGGCTTGATAGGTCATGTGTCATGCTATTCAGGAGGAGGGGGTCTGAATGAAGAGATGATGAAATCCAAATGGAGAGATGATAAGTCAGCAAGCAAAGGAGAGTTGTATTGATGGAACTGAATTCATCCTCAACTCAAGTCTTGGTGAGCACTTTCACTATGTGGACCCTGTTTTTCACAAAATCTCACCAAGATGGCACTGATATATAATACAGGCTGTATTTTATATAGCATATATCATGGACAGAAATAGATTAAAAAAAAAAGTTAGCTGGGTGCACAAGACCCAGAATAAAAAAGTGTCCAATCCTGGTAGGCGCACTGGTGCCAGGACGGG
Source organism: Protopterus annectens (assembly GCF_019279795.1). Lineage (NCBI taxonomy): Eukaryota > Metazoa > Chordata > Ceratodontiformes > Protopteridae > Protopterus > Protopterus annectens. Next base: position 772,075,997 of record NC_056739.1, on the reverse strand, counting down.
AAAAAAATGACAGTGTAGAATCCTCAAGAGATGGAAACAGTCCTACAATGGGGCTATGCCAAGCCCAGGGGGAGGATGGCCCCCTCTGTTGTAGAAGGAAGTAGCAGGCCACAAAAATTACAAAAACTGATAGGCCAAAAAAGAGCCATAAAGACAACAGAGTGGACTACTGAAGATAAGAAAGAAATCATGTATTGTTACTATTATGCAAGAAGCCCAGAATTTCCAGACAGAAGATATACAAAAAAAACTGAGAGAAATTAGAGGAAAGAAAAGAACTTCCACAAGAAACCCTATCAGAAGGTTTAAATAAAACTTTGTGTTCATTAATACAACAGATTTATGAAAAAAATTATATAGATCCATTTGATAAAAGAAGCCTCTGAGGAAGTGTAAAAATATAAAGAACAAAACCTAGACACTTTTGCTAGGTATAAAAAAGAAATATGGACATGGGAAAGAAAGGGAGATCTGATATGGTGCAATATTTGTGCAAAGGAAAAAGTCAAATTAATCATCAGAAAAAGGCAGACCCAAAGATATTCGAAGAGAAATACAGACAAAGGCATCCAGATATGGAAAATTTCACAATAAAAAAATAAGATCACAAAGAGGGAACATAGAACAGAAGATTAGTAAAGTAGAAGTTAAAAAGTAGTTCAGGTTATGGAATACTTGCAAAGTGAAGAATTTAGTGTAGAAAGTCTAACACAGGTTACAGCACAACATGATGGAGTGAGTCCCCAAAGTAAAGAGAAACAGGAGGATCAGGTGACATCTGAAGAAGAAATATGGACATGGGAAAGAAAGAGATTTAATATGGTGTAATATCTATGCAAAGGAGAAAGCAAAACTAATCAATACAAAAAGAGTAGCACTAAAGATATTTGAATGGAAATACAGGCAAAGGCATCCAGACATGGAAAATTTTATAATACAAAAAATTAGAAAACAAAGAGGAAAAGCAGAAAAAGAGGATTAGTAATGTAGAAGTTAAAGAAATAGAAACTGAGGTTATGGAGTACCTGCAAAGTGAAGGATTTATTGTAGAAAATCTAACTCAGAAAATACCACAGCAGGATAGAGCAATGAATCCCCAAATTAAGGAGAAACCAGTGGAGCAAGAAACATCTGATCAACTGCCATATGAAGATATTTTGGAGCCTTCCATAGGAAACCAGTACAAACAGTCAGTTGAAGTTGCACAGCAAGGGGGAGGAACAGGAATGTGTGGCAGTTCTGATGCAGTCAATGTTGTGGAGAAATAGGCCAGTGAGATCCCATATGAAAGAGCAATGGATGGCAGAGGATGAAACTGAAGGGAATGTGGCACAGGAAAATGCTTTGGAACTTTCTATAGAATGCCCACAGGACATGGAGAACAAAAACAAATGTGCCCTCAGTTTAGAAGAAAATGGTCTAAGAGAAGAGTTGCTTGATTTAATAGAGATGGACAGACATATTAAGATCAATAAAAGAAATAGACTACATAAACTCAATAAAACCCCAAAAAGTTAGAAGTTTGATAAAACAAATGAACACAGTAATTGCCCATAGAGATTCATGTAATATAACAGAAGTAAACAGGATATGCTACTCTGCAGCTAAACAAATAACAAAGTCTTAGCACAAAAACACAGGTTAGTAAGGGAAAGAAAGGGGATAAACTGAATGCCATCATGGAAGTATCAAATACAGAAAATTATAAAGCAATTAAGAGAAGTGTCACTGTTAGAAGAGTATAGAAGAGGGAATAGATCAACAAAAATACAAAAAAAGATACATGTGATAAAAGCAATGTGCAGTACCAGAACAGATCAGATGTATCATGCACTATTGCAAATAATAAACTAAAAATATCAGCACAGGCAGAAAAACTTAGATAATATGCAGATAAATATAAGGGAAAAGTAACTTAGATAATATGCAGATAAATATAAGGGAAAAGTACAAAAAAACATTTTATTGATGACCCAAGAAAGTTTTATAGAGAATTGAGAAACAAGGCAAAAGGAATTGAAACACCACCAAAAAGAAGAAATATATATATTTTGGAGAAATATCTGTGAAAATCCTATGGAACATAATAAAGATGTTAAATGGACAGAATAATTAAAAGAAAGAATAAGAAGTTCAAATATACAGGATATGAAATGGGATGAAGTAATGGTCAGAGAGATTGAAACAAAGTTAAGAAAAGCTCATAAATGGAAAACCCCAGGCCCAGATGCAGTGCCTAACTTCTGCCTAAAAGTAGTAACATCTTTACATGAAGATTTAGCCATGAGTAAGAACTATTTATTTGTAAACCTCAAACAGATACCAGCCTGGTTAACAACAGGAAAAACAATACTCCTACTTAAGAGTGAACCTGCAAACTATCCTAAAAACTGTAGACCAATAACTTGCCTTCCAGCAAAATATAAACTGTACACTGGAATTTATGTCAACAGAGTTTATAGTAATTTAGAAGAAAATCATGGCAATAGAACAAAAGGGTAATAAAAGAAAGTCATATGTAACAAAATCATTTGTTGTTAAATAAAGTCATAATGGAGACCTGTAAAAGAGGGAAGAATCTAAACATGGCATTGGTGGGCTACAAAAAAGCATTTGACAGTATCCCACCTTCATGGATAAAAGAGTGCTTCAAATGTATAAGATACGCTCTACACTGATTGATTACTTTACAGTGACCATAAAACAGTGGCAAACCACATTGCATTTAAGCCATGATAAAGGACAAATTATTATTTCAGGAATAAAAATTCAAAGGGGGATATTCAACAGTGACTCTCTGTCACCGCTGTTCTTTTATCTTGCCCTTAACCCATTAAGTTGTCTACTTAACAGATTAGTTCATGGCTAGAATTTCTTTCCCAGAAAACAACAGAGTAAAGACTTCTCAACTTCTTTTTGTAGATGATTTAAACCTGTATAGATCATCAAATAAGGAACTGAAAGCACAACAGCAAATTATATAAGAATGTCATTTAGCCTTGATAAATGTGCAAAGACAACCTTTAAAGCAGGAAAGCTGCATCACCAATAAAACATTAGTTTAGGACAGGGGTGTGATATAAAATAACCTGAGCAAGATGGAGTGTATAAATATTTGGGAATTGATGAAGGATCGGCAATAAAACACAAACAAATGTGAATAAAATGCAGTAATGAATATTTTAGAAGACTAAAATTAATACTGAAAACAGCATTGACATCAAGCTACTGTATAAGCCAATTTGCTCTTCCTGTCATCCCAGTTTTAGAGTGACTGACTGACCTCAAATGTTGTGGACATGAAAACAAGAAGGATGATTCATGCTCATCAAACAATTTATAAAAATCAATGCATACCAAGGCTATATATTTCCCATTCTGAAGAAGATGTGGGTCTCCTCGAAATTGATTACATGTATAGATCTGCAATTGTGGGACTGCATACATATCTGCTGACCTCACAAGACCCAAATGTGGTAAAAGTTTTGAAACATGAGGAGAATAAGTCTAAGATGACTTCCCTGCTTAGTTTAGCAGAAGCGTATCAGTGTCAAGTAGGAATGGAAATCAAACCAGAAGTAAATAAAAATCAGGCAGCAACTGAATGTGCAAAACAAAATAAAGAATATGAAGCTGATCAGATGAGAAGGCAAGAAATGAGGAAAATGCATAAATATAGTTGCAAGTATAGAAAACTCTTGGAACAACCTCATGTTGATCAGGATCGAACCCAGGAATGGTTAAGGAGAGGTGAATTTAAACCAAAAGACGAAAGGTTAATATTGGTGGCCCAAGATACTGGACTACATGCACACTGATTTACAAAGTCTATATAACATGTGGAAGAAACAGACAAATGTAGGTTTTGTAAAACAGAAATGGAAACAGTCGCACATTTTGTCGCTGGCTGTGATATACTAATGGCAGAAGGACTGTATACTGAAAGGCATAATAATGTGGCAAGAATGTTGTATTAGGGATTGTGCAAACATAATGATGATTTAGCTGAAAAACACTGGAAACATGAGCCACAAAGCATCATAGAAAATTATGAAGTTTATATCACATGGAATCATCCATTAAAAACAGTTAAAAAATAAATGCGAGAAAACCAGATCTAGTAGTCCATGAAAAGAAAAATAGCAGTGATCATTGAAATTGCTACACCCAGTGACTACAGAGTCGTACATACAGAGAGACACAAAGTCATAAAATACCAGGATTTGCAGGCAGAAAAGAGGGCAATGTGAAAGAAGGATACCCAGACAGTTCCAGTAGTAATAGGAGCAATGGGTCTTATAAAAAAGAATTTACAATTATACTTAAATATGTTACCAATACATGTAACTCCATGCAAATTGCAGAAGCAGTCATTACTGGGCACATTGTGGGTGCTGTGAAGAGCACTTCTGGCTAACATCAAAGATTGAAACAATACTAATTTCATAAAGATTAATCATATTTTGATGTAGGAATGGGGTCCATTCCCATCATGATATTAGAAACCCAAAAGACTTGGCGAAATTAAAAAAAGAGAAAGCGGCATCTCAGGATATTATTAGGGTGCACCAATGCAGTATTCTTTCCCTTGGTCAGCGTATTGAACACTTGTTTACTGGTGATAGCCAGAGAAGATATGATTGGGGGTATTGCTTGAGAGATTATGGAGGAAGGAGGGGTGAAACTGAAGCTAAATTTATCAGCAAATAGGTTTACTATATCCTCTGGCTCCTTCTACGTGGTTCCATTTACAAGTAGTTCAGCACACTGTTCTGTGTTACCTTTGAGTTTGTGCACATAGCTAAAGAAGACCTTGTAGCTATCCTGTGCCTTTGAGCCTATCTTCACCTCAGATTTGGCAGAGTTGTTATTTAGTTTGAGAGGTTTCTTGCCTTGTCTGGCATTGCGTTCACTAATTCTGGCCATTGTTTTCTTCCTTTCTTGTACAACTTTATCAAGAGTGCTTTTGGCTTTTTGAAAGTTCCGTTTATTTTTGCATGCAATGAGTATTTTTTCTTTTCTTATACTGCCTGTTTATGTTAAGGTTCTACCATAGGGGTTTATTTTTTAATTTGGTGGTGTATTTATTTCTGAGGGGGACAGATATGTCTATGCAACTATTTATATGCACATTGAGTTTGGCAGTAAAGGATTCTGTACAGTGGAAATGTAAAACAGGCTTAGTAAAGGGTCCCCATCCTCAACCAATGCCCTGTACCAAACGTAGTCCAAAACCGACTATGTTAATATGCACGCACAGAAGATCACTTACACTAACTTATACAGGGGCTGAGAACAGTGTAGTAATTATTTCTTTAACATTTCTCACAATCAAACCTATGAGTGTGTTTATTTGTTCTTTCAGCATCTGAAGCATAGCAGTTATCATAGGTTCATAGGTTGTCACTAGGCTAATGACCACTATGGCCCTTATGAGCCTAGCTGCACACCCCAAACCTTTGGGTCTCAAGTATCATGGACATCTCTGGGGGGTATGTTAGTATGGAGGTAACTAAGGATTTGAAGGGAGGGGTGTTAGTTAAGATAATACTTTTCTTATTGACGACATCTGTCCATAAGGCACATGGGGGCAATTCCGGGACTAAATTTATGACCTCCCATCCAATTATCAAGGTCTTGTTTGAATAGGGTCAGAGATGAACTCTGTTTTACATGGATAGGGAGCCTATTCTATAGTGCAGGGTCCTATGGTACATGTATCTGTCTCTCCAGCATGTTCTGTTTATGCCACAAGTGAAGTTCAGATCCCTGGATCTAGTGTTTCTGGTGCTGTTTGTTTTGCACATGTGCAACAGCTCCATCAGGGCTGGGTCTGAGGAAGCCTTGTAAGCCAGGCAAAGATCCTCTCTCAGTAGCCTGCAGAAAACTGAATACAGAGACAGAGCCTTTAGGTGATCAGTGTAGTACAGGGTATTCATGACCTGAATTCTCCTGGTGATAAACCTTTGTGGACATTCCAAGTGTGGCAAGTGTCTGGTTAGATACATGCCAAAGGGAGCATTGTATTCAATGACAGGGCTGATAAGGGCCAGGTAGAGTGATACTATAATTTTCGTGGACCACATAAGGTTACTATGTTTTCATTTTATGGAAAGGTAGGGAAGCAGGTTGCATTTGCAGGTATGCTTTTTGTCTTCACAAGCAATTGTCTTTTCAGAATATTGAGTGGTATTTTGTCAGCTCTGAACATTAAGCCTTTGGAACAACTTATTGCTTCCTTGAAAAAAGTATACAAATATATTTCTTTCCTTTTCCATAATTTTGTTCAAACTGTCACAGGATCAAAAAGTTAGAAAAAGCTCTGAAAAGCACTTTAGAGAATGTGCATGTCCACTTGTTCTGGTGCCTAGGCAGTTATCTTGCTTTAGCTAGGTTCTTTTCAGCAAATGTTTGAGATGCACAAAATGTAAGTAGGGTGCTAAGGATGTAACTGTCTACAGCTTTTGGTTTTGCCTGATTGACTCCCACGGATATGCATTTTCATTCATTGTCAGTGGTAGCATGACTGAGCCCAGCTAAAATGTATTTGTTGTTGTGAATGCAAAGTTTAGCATTCCAAAAGGCTTAATGTGAGTGTAAGTCATAGGAGTGAGCAACTATTACTAGGTCACCTATATGCGTGGA